>NC_134417.1:83630011-83930531 GCF_030867145.1 Opisthocomus hoazin
TACTCAGTTACACTCTACAATTAAGATGAGCCAAGTTTCCTTCTTTGTGAACAGCTTTTATTTCATCTGAGGTTATGAAATTCCTTCTGTGAGAACATACACATACCGTTTTTTACAGCCAAATTAAGTGCTGTTTAACATTTACTGAAGTTTCACTTACTGATTGGTCATATAGCATCTTTTCTAGCCATGAGAGAAGTATTTAAAAACTCGTAAGGTTGAAAGTATTTAAAAACAACTTAAAACGTTGTTTAAAATGGATTTTATGAGTTACAGGAATGAGTAGAGAGCTGTTTAGTTTCAATAGAACCCTATGGCAGAAGTGGGAAGATGGACAGACTCATCGCTAGACCAGTATCTTGTTTGGTCTTCTGTGAAGGGTTGGATCCCATCTCTTTAGAATTAATATAAACAAGGATCCTTCTGGACTGAACAGAAATGTTCTCAGTGCAGGAGAATAATAGCTACAAAGCATGGCTTGCTTTATTTTCTACATTTCTGTCTCTAAAACAATAGGGTTTTTAACTGATTTTTGACAGCATAATAAAATTCCTGACTGGTGTCTCAAAAACAATTTCAGAGTGGTTAGCAAAACATGGCATTCCATTCTTAAGGGAGTAAATCTGTAAATGGAGGCTAGTAGTTCACTTTCCAAAGCCCAGCACTCAACTCAAATATTAAAGTACTTTGGAAGAACACTCTGTCAAACCTTATTAAATCTGCATAGATTTGTTTAGAGAAATGTAACAGAAAGGTTTGACTTGAAGAAAAAAGTTTAATTATTGATTTGTAGCAAGACAGTGGGAGAAATTCCTGATTCCAGAAGTGGTTCAAATTTTTAACACCTGCTATGTGTAATTTTCACATCACTGATGGTTCTATTGCTAGAACAGATCTGAATTTTAGGAAGTTTTTTTGGGTGTTTGTTTGGTTGCTTGGTGTTTTTTAGTTGTTTTTTGTTTTTTTTTGTTTGATTTTTATCTTGACAGCTTCTACACATGTAGTTGAGCACTTTAAGCTTAGATGTTAACCTGCATATCAAATAGAGAATTTGTTTTAATACAGCAAAATAATCCAACTGTTGTGAACACAGATTTCAGAACAGTAAAGGGAGGATTGTAAAAAATTGAACACAGCAATTATATGAATCATGTAATGATTCAGTGCAAGAAAAGATTCTGAATTCCAAATGATTCAGTACCATTTTTGTGATTGGTGAAATAAAATATGTGACTGAACACCACAAGTTGGTAGTTTATTTTTGTATAGGCCACTGTCTTGCTGTGTGACTTTTGTATAGTTAAGTTTTCTTTTTCATATAGTAACGCTGAAGTATTTGACTTTTTGAAGATAACTGTTGCTGTGACTCAGAAGCCCCAGTAGTTTAAGATACAGAACGAAGAAGGGAAGTTTATAATTTCCCTTACTGGTATAGATTCTTCTCCAAAGCTCGAAACATCAGTTCAATTTTAGATAACCAGTGTGATGCTCCTATTTTAGCCAGTGTACAAATCCCTAATTTAATATAGTGAGGAACAAATCTTGTGCTAGAACACTGGTTACAAAACAGAAAGGGAACTCATAGAAGAACCTCTTTACCTCTCCTTCTTGCAGAACGGAAAAATACTTCAGTTGTAAGAATACAAATGATTCCAGAATCAATGATTGTTTAATCTGCTTGATTTAATCTCTAATATCTTTAAACTGAGAATGCATATTTGTAATGTGGAGTTCTCTGTTTCTTCTTAAATTTCTGGTTTTGCAAATACTTAGATCTCACAGGCTTCCTTTGTGGCTTTTACCTACACAGATTTTATAAGCCTTTATGCAACTTAAAGGTTTTGTAATAGAAGTCCTTATGTAACTTCATCTTTTTTTCATGTCTTGCTTATGAAAAGTAAGTCTCATGCAAACATAGCAGAGACAGTTGTACAGTGATTGGTGATTAGTATAAGAAGCTATATAAATATAAAAATACAGATTTTTTTTGTGAGATAAGTAGCGATTAAGCTATTTCTGATCAAGCTCAGAAAGTCAAGAACCACTCCTCCAGGAATTCAAGCTGTTGAAGGAAGTGATTCCTTTAAAGTGGTTTGTTTGGTTGGGGTTGTTGTTAATATCTCACACTTTTAAACTAAGCTTTAATGTGGAAAAACAGTGTCAATAATTGGCAGTGAATTTCAGGACCTGTAAGACCAGGTGAAACTCAAAATAAAGCTCAGAAAATTAACTGAAGAAAACACTGTTTAAAAAAATTCTGAAAAAACCCATTAGTCATTTCAACAACTGCAGGCTCCTTTTGCATGGAAAAGTCAGTGTGGAATAAAAAAAGATATGAATTTAAAGTCCCAGGTTCTACCTCTGTGAAGACATTTACTCTATTGTGAGTTTGAATATGCAAATACATTTTGGATAAATTCCAATTAATTAAAGGCAGGAATTTAAACTGTGGGTACTTGGTTCAGAATTAAAGCGAGATTAATGGAATTCAGTGTAATGCACTTAGAAAGTTTATGCAAATTAACTTTTGGGAATGACCATGGTAGACAAGGTCTAGCTTATTGCAAAAAAACACACTTGGATTCATTTTTACATGAAATATTAGTGAAGAAGAGCTATTTCACCCTGAATTCACATATTAGTTTGTTATACATTACTTCTTCAGTATAGACCAGCTCAAAGTTAAAGGATTTTCTCCAGCTTTATAGGATTAAGAATTATTTTTTTCACTTTTAGACTGTTTGTATTATCTATGACAAATAAAACAAACCACAAGTCCCTAACTAAAGAATGTATATATGGGCTTTATTTGCCTTCATAAATTTAGAAATGCTATTAATTTTGTTGGCTTGAAGAATTTGGAATTTTTTGGTTCTACGCAGAGATGGGATGCACCGTTAGAGGATCTGTCCAGAAGGGAAATACAAAATAAATTGTAAATGAAGTAATAGTTGCTCATTTCTCTTGTGGTTTTCTGTTTTTATTTGCCATTGGTTTCTTTAGTTCTAAATATTACATGGTTATCCTCGTTTTTCTTTTTCCTGCCTTTGATCTGAATGTCTCTTATGACAAGAGAAGAAGAAAACTTGATGATTGGAAGAGTCAGGAGATTTCCTGAACTGTCTCTTGCTGATTAAGCCTACTTTGCTTGTTTCATTAGACTGTATATATATATAGTCCAATATATATACACATTCATTTGTTTTATCTTGGAACCAAAATCTGAACAAAATTCTTCCTTCCAAGAGAAGTGAGCACAGGCTCTTATCATCACACTGCTACCTTTGATAAATGAAATGTAGTCTGATGGTTAGATCTCAGGTTTCTCCCTGAGATACCTTGAATTTCATCTTCATCTCATTGCCTGCTTTCTTTTTCTACCCTTTAAGAGTCCACAGGGCCAATTATTTTTCACTGACTTTCTAAATATGCACTTTTTTCATTTTTCTTTACATATGGGGCTCTACAACTAGCGAAATATGTAGTGTAACACTGAAAACTATGACAAGTGGTAAAATGTCTGAGGGTTATGAGGCTGGCCTTAGGTTTTTGATGAGCTACCTGGAGCTCAGAACATGGTCCTATTCCTGATGTGCATAGATGCAGAACTGAGTATGTTTATGTCGGATATGTTACTTTCCAGGCTTGCTGGTACTTAGTTTCTAAATAGTGTTTTCTTGAAGAAATAAGCTTGAGCTTTTCAATTAAATCGCCTGTCTCTTGACAGGCAATTTAATTAATTCAATCTGCTTGAATTCAATATTCTTGTATTCTGAAGAGGAGCTTTAAAGTGACCAAGAGAAATCTCAACTGCTTTTAATTTATTCAGCATTATAGAAAGCAGAAGGGCTCTGACTGTGACTCTCCAGGGTCATTGAAGTTGTTATGCTTTGAAAGCTGATTGTACTAATAACTCAGGTTTTACTGAATGGGCAGAAATGTAAGGTAAAAAAAAAAAAAATCACATGTTACTATAAGTTCTTCCATACATTTAAAAATTTGTCTGCTTAATTAAAAATGCTAGCTTTCTAAAAGTGGAGAGCAGTATTTGACAGGATATGCCTTTTGATATTAAAACTCTGTACTTATTGAAAAAATATTTTTCCTTCATTATAACAGGCTAGAAACTCAGAAGTTCGATCAAATGCAGCGTTTTTGTTTGTTGATGCTTTTCCTGTTCGTGATCCCAGTTTCAACACTGAAGAGATGGACAAAGAAATTCAGAAACAGTTTGAAGAACTTTTTGTAAGCTTTAATGCAACTAAAATGTTAAAAATGAAACTTTCATCAAAACTAACTGAAAAATAAGCTGTTGATGCAGTCGAAATTTATGGAATTTCAGGATAGTATTTACAGGGAAACACAGGCCTGTGATGCCGAAAATACAAAAATAAATACTTTATATTTATGTAGTATGTTGACAAGAGATGACATGCACCATTTTCAGCTCTAAAAAGGAAGTGTTTGGGATTGTTATCCATTAATCTGTGAATGAAAGATGGTTTTGAAAGTATACGTGCACGAGTAATGGATCTCGATCCTTCCTTAACCTAGGATTGTTGAAGAGAGCTTTATATTTAATATGTAAACATTCAGTGGAAGTTTAGTACTTTATTAGTAAATACTTCTGAAAGGAAGTAAACTGGAAAGAAGAAACTAAAAGAACTCTCATCAGTCTAGGTGGGTGAGAATTGGCATAGTATTTTTATTAAGAAAATGTCTGGGAAATCCTGAGTATTGGTCTTTAAAAATGTGAGCATCAGATAATTGAATGAATTTCAAAGTTTTTATATTGTTGCATAGGAACAGTGGTCAGTGCAAAGTCATATGTAAATAGAAGTCTAAATATTGTTAAATAAGTCACAGATGCAAGACAATGTGAGCTATTTTGTGAAACACTATTTTGAAAGTCCAATTAAAAAAAAATGGCCAGTATTTTGTCTCAATTTTGCTTCTGATTTAAATTTGGTACTTTGCTTGCTAATAAAATGCCTTGAAGGAATATTAATTTATTATATATTATTAATTTATTATGAATTATTATTTATTTCATAATATGGTAGTTTGCATGGAATGCTATTTCTTTGTGATAGTTTAATGTGAAACAGCGGTAGAGTCACAATAATGAGTATACTCACATAATTATTATTATTATGTTTGTTTTAGAACCTCTTAGAAGATTCTCATCCGGTTGTCCGCTCTACAGGGATACTTGGAGTTACTCAGATCACATCCAAATACTGGGAGATGATTCCTCCAACAATTCTTGCTGATCTTCTAAAAAAAATAACTGGAGACCTAGCATATGATATAACATCTGCTGATGTTCGATGCTCTGTTTTTAAAGTAAATCTTTTTTTCTAAATTTAAAATCATGATTGTCATCTTTACATTTTACTTGATGCACAGGATTCTAGTATAGGCCACTTTAAGTAAAGGAAATTACTTATTCTGCAAAATTACCGAGGCAATAAAGTTTCTAATACACGCAAGTTTTTCACGTGTTTTATAAAAGCCACAGATTTGGAATGAACAAGTGCCTTTTAAAACAGTGACTGTTGAAAATAGGATAGTTTGGCTTTGTGACTCTTAACCACTTTGCATTTCTACTCTTATATACATTGTTTGGACCTGATAATTTAGTTATTTTAGCGATGAGAAATTATGCGTAGACTTGAAAATGTATGCAGGCAGGTTCAAGTATGTTTCTATGTCACTGGTTTTAAGCCATTCCAAGACATGAACAATTATGTTAAGATTTTGTACTCTACTTTGTGTTTATGAGGTTTGGATGAATATAATAATACACTGTTTCTCTGGGAATGTTGGCCCCATGTGCATTGTTCAGTATTTTAGGATTAGTTCATCTATGTCTTTCTGGCATCTAGTAAATAACTAATAGCTTGAACAGAAAAATGATCTCCCTAAGCAGTATGCTCACTTAAATATTTTGTGTATGTGTCAGTTCAGACTTAAATTGCAACTATCTTCGTGTTAATCCTTGCTTGCTCCACTACAGCTGCATAGGGGTCTATTCTGGATAAGCAGAAAGTGCTGATTTAAAAATAACTTGGCAAAAAAAAAAAAAAAGTTTAATCTGATATCATCAGAGTTTAGGGAGCTGGTATTGCTACCACAACAAGTACTTGCTGCTGTGCCCCACATGAAAGGCAAGACCGTGGCCTCAGTGTAGTTCTGAAGCTGCTTCATCTGAAGTGAGTTCACTGAACACAGTTCATTGGGAATTTGAAATAACCATAGAAATTTTTACTAAAGAATATTACAAGAAAAATATGCATGCACAGTGTCTGTCTGTACTTAATTTAACCTTAGAAGTGTCATGGTTCAGTTCAACAGTTTTTAGCTACATCTTTTTTCAAATCTACTCTTCAATTTTTTTTTTTAGCATAATTTTTTTTTTTTTGTGTTGCAGTGCCTGCCGATAATTTTGGACAACAAACTAAGTCATCCATTACTGGAACAGCTCCTGCCAGGAGTCAAATACAGTCTTCATGACAATTCAGAGAAAGTGCGAGTGGCTTTTGTTGATATGCTGCTGAAAATTAAGGCTACCAAGGCTGCTAAGGTAGGAGAAGTGACACTTGATAAGTAGCAAGAAGATAAAATCAAGGCATTTATTTAAAAAAAAAAGTGCCTTTTGACACCACTGCAGTATTCCTAAAAGAAAAGAAATACATGCTTAATGTAATACTCTTAATTTCGGGTTTTCCCTTCTTTGTATATTTAAGCATATAAATGAGTTTATTTAAAAGACTTGTGGATTCTGTTGCAGTTAGTCACTTCTGTCCATTTTAAAGGTTTTGATCCACATGTAGGTAGTAGTACAGAAGCACTTCTTTACAGTGATTTTGTGAATTCTACTGAATCACAGTGTCCATGAAAAATTTTTAATAGTAAAGAAAGAAATTGTGACTAGTCCTGGTGAGTTTTCACCCTTTCCCTAGCTGTTCTTCACAGAAAAATTAACCATAGGAGATAGTACTGTGCCTGGATATTACTACAGCTGAAATTTTATAGGCATGCTGAAAAGTCTGCTTTTTAGTTGAGACAAACTAGTTTCCTCACCCCCACATTTTTGACTCGCTTGGGATGATTAGTAGATCTAGTGGCCTCTCTGTGCTTGCAGCTGCTGGTATCGGAAGCACTCAGCAGACCTTTTCCCAGCACGTTTCTGTCTCCCCTCCCCTGTCGTGGCCACGCAAGGGCAGAGCCATTGGCACAGCCCCGCCACCTTCCAGATGGCTAGCTCAGGTCAGGACCCCCTGCGCTTCTAAATGCTTAATGCCCTTACCACATTGCTTTTTTACTTTTATTTACCTATTTTTATAAATTATATTTGTCATTTGTGGGCATGTCCTTTGGGATTTTGGTATCTTTTTGTAGTGATTTGAATGAACTTTTTATTCTGCTGTGGACTCTTATTTAGGGTGACATTGTCCACCCTTAGGCATTATAGGGTCTTTGAGCTCTTTGTCCACTCTCTGCTGTTAATGGTTTCCTAATTTCAATTTTGTATTTTATTTTAAGCATGGTTTTATCTCTTGCTAAGCCTAATTATTAGGACGTGCTTCTCTTGTGCTAGGCACATACACTGTATGAAGTCAGAAGTATGTATCTCTGTTGTTGAGGAGAGAATTAAATAAATGCTTGATTTATCAGATTTGTAAGGCTTCAGTGCTCAAGGAATACTTCTATCCCTAACACAAGAATTAACTACTTGCCAGATGTGTGCATTCCGGCTTTGATGGCAGGATCTCAAAGACATTATATTGAGATTAGACCACCTCAGTACCTTCCAAATTCCTCAAAATATGCTCGGAAGACAAGATAAAAGAGAGGCGATTTTGGAATTGAGGACTCTCGGCTTCTTGCACACAGGTTCAGGATAAGGATTACAATAATGCAGCAGCAAGTTTGGTGCTTCCATAATACATATCTCAGTACATTGGTTAGGCAAGTCCACAGAAAATGTGAAATGGAGACAAACGCTGCCAATACAAGGTATTGTCATTCAGACTGTCAGCACGCAAAGTTTCCAACAGGGTCCGACTAATGTTTGCAGATCTCATGAGATTAACAATGTGCAGCTGTACCTTTACTTAGACAGTTGGTTGTGGTTGTTAAGATTATCGGAGATAACTGGAGGAGGCAATTCAGAGTTATAAATAAGTGGTAGTACTCTAAAAGATAGCTTTTTTCTGGAAGTTTCTGCTTCAGCAGGTTCTAAAGCCAGGCTTTACCAGGTAAAACTGAGGTAGAATGGCAGAAGCATCACTGGACCTCACACTGATGGTGCCTGTGTGTTAGGAGATGTATCACTTGGTTCACAGAATCAGCAGAAACAACTCACGGAACTGTTGTTCTGAAAGTGTTGGACTCTGAAATCTTAATCATGATTTCTATCGTATTCTTGTGTTGTTATTATTTTAAAAATACTCAACAAGCATATTCCCCTAATAATCTGGTGGTCATTTCTATAATCTTCCTTTGTATTAATACTCATTTCTACATTACTCTGTAACCTCACAGGCACTTGGCACTACCTCTTGTGCTGAGTTTTAACTCTTCATAAAATGTGATATATGAACATGATTTAAAGGACTGGCACCTGCAGTCATGGTCTGATCCATTAATAACACTTATCTGTATAGTAAAACACAACCAGGGTTGTTTTTAACTTGTATTCAATATCAACAATGCTTTAAATTGATTTTTAAATATTGTTAATTTGTGTACAGTCTTAACAACAAATTATTCATGCTGCTGTTAAATGTATAAAAAATTCTTGTTTGAAAGTTATTTGTCGTTCATTATCAAAGTTCAAGCAAGCAATCTTTTTTGCTTTCCTGAATGATTCTGAATTTACTGCCATTAAAGACAGAGGAAAAAGATAATTCTCAACTTTGGGGATTTTTTTACATCTTAATTCGTTCTTTAGGCATAATGGATATCTTCCATCCACTCTGTGCTTTATTTTTATGTAGTAAAAGATTCAGATCTTCTAAAGGAAGAATCAGGTTTACATAAAAGAAAAAAAAATGCTAGTAAGTGTTTGGTCTTTTGTCAGTAACTTCCTATTTATTTTAAAACTCTAATATGTATCTCTGATAAATTCTGGGATTACTTTAATGCTTCCTCCAGGGACCTTATATTTATGATAATTCTAGTAGAAATGCCTGTAGTTTGAAATCACAGGGGAATTAGCTGCTGCAAGTATATCTACTCAAGAATAAAATAATATTTTTCAATGCCAATAAGCTCTATTTTTTGGAGGTTTTTGTTGGTTTTTTTTTAATCTGAAAATGCACTCTGTGGTTAATTCAAGATCTTCTCACACGATTTGCAAACATGAATAGTATTACTGCTGGCATAACAAGCTGTTTATTCTTTCTGAATTTCATAGCTTTCTATTACTGTGTTACAAATAAGGTAGAGCTCTGCTAACAATAGGGTTTGGGATGGTTTTGTAAAGGGTCTTGTTCTATACAGGTTTTTAGGGCATATACCATACTTGTAGGTAGTTTAGAATGTGAAAGCTGGCACATAATGACAAATAATTATATTTTGTGGTGATATCCTTGTAGAACAAATAATTCTTCCCTATACCCATGGAATTGCATTAGCATTGCAGGTATATTGAACTGGAATTGCTTGAACCAGAATTTTACCGGTCTATCAGTGATACTGGGAGATTCAGATGTGCCTCAAAACAGGCACATTTCACATTGCTGCAACAATACGTGACCTCAAGTAAATGCTGGTACTTTCATAAAAATTAAAAATGCTTGCGCTTTTCTGGTAAATGCTATTTATATTTTTTTGAGATTTTTGATGTGGACAACACTTTAATAAAGGAGATTGTTTTTTCCTCTTTATTTTTTTAACTCCTTTAATATATTTTTCTTGCTTTAAAAAGTTCTGGAAAATCTGTCCCATGGAGCATCTTCTGACTCGTCTTGAAATTGATTCGCGACCTGTGTCACGACGCATAGTGAATCTCTTATTCAACTCTTTCTTTCCCATTAACCAATCTGAGGATGTGTGGTGTGAGCGCTGTGTTACTCTAATCCAGATGAATTCAGCAGCAGCCAGAAAGTTCTATCAGTATGCTTATGAATATACTGCCCCCACCAATATAGGTAAAGTAAAAAACCTTATGAGTCTTTGGAAATACTAATATCACACCATGGAATTGCTTTTTAATTTTTTTCTCTAACAATGACTTCACTGTTGCTAGATCTTTTTTTTTTTTTTAGTATAATACTGGTTTGTAATTGTTGAAATTCTTGACACCAGCAAGAGCCCTGGTGACAACAGTCATTAGCTTTTTCAACAATTAAGAGACCAAAGCTTTTTGTTTCTGCTCCTAGGTGCTGTATTAGACTCTCTAGCTGATGTTGTCTGGTCTCTCTTTTCCCTTTTCTCCTCACATGTACCTTAAAACTACCGAAGTTGGTATTTATTTATCATGCAGAAATAGTGAAATAAAATGCCCTGGTGTCTCAAGTGATTTGAGGTCTGTTGAAGATTCCATAGAAGGTGAAAAATATTTATCTCTGATAATCTGATTATCCGGGATTTGTGGATCAGTATTTTCAGGTGGTTCAGAGAAAATCTACAAAGCCCTCTTTCCTATGAAAAGCTTCAGAAACTTTCAGTGAAAAGGATATGTACTGCACAGACTATAGATGCTTTTTATAAAAGTGCTATTGAACCAAGTAAAATCAGGAAAATTTTGCTTCGGAAGACTTCTGATACTATGACACCAAAGAAGTCAGCGTGGAGTGACTTGGGTAAAATGTCCAAGCCGTTGCCCCTTGACTGATTACCTTGGTAAGGTAATTTTGAAATAGTCTGTGCTAGCGTATCTCAGCTAGTTGTACTTTCACCACGGTGGACATAACCATTTCACTTTTATTTAGAGATGAGCTCCTCATTAAGGAGTGAAATGGTTAGGCTGCTACATCTTCTATAAATTATTGGAATTGACTTTGGAGGGGATGTATTATTGAACATAACTCATTAAATTAATAGCTATGCCAGATGAATGTAGGAGTTGTGGGAGCTTCCTCTGATCCCAGTTTGATGCGGTGGTGGTGGTTGGGGTTTTTATGAGTAGACTTTTTTAACAATAAAATTATAGAACCTGGTGATAATGTTATAATTTCTTCTTCATACTTGAGGATATAAAACATTTTCACATTTTTTCCGTTTCTCTTTTCCAGGAAATCTTTTTTTCCCCCTAGTTATTTCTGGTTCTTTTGCCTGCTTTCCAGACTGGCTTTTGAGCATTGCACTTAGAAGCATTTACTAGCAACATTCTTAACAAACAGTAAAAGTCTAATTTATTTTTATTATATTTAAATGTAGCTAAATTGATGCTTACTATTCGGCGCTGCTTGAATGCCTGCATCCAGCAAGCAAGGAAAGAGAGTCTTCATGATAGTGATGATGATGAAAGTGAAAAGGAGAATACAAGTGTAAGAAAGTCCACTTTATGTTAAGTTCTGGTAACTTTTTTTCTGTGGTTCTTAATTTGAGACATGGGCAGTTAATGATATGACAGAAATCCAAAGGAAAGCACTTGGGCATCTGTGCAATTAGAAGGGGACAACTGCCATTGTGGTGTTTTTATGCCCTGCAATAGCAGAAATTTGATGAAGTAGCTAGAATAAGATAGAAGAAATATGAAGCATATTTTGAACAAATACTTCCCTAATGCCAGTACTAATTATAAATTGGTTTGATTCTGCAGTTAAATTATTAAAAAAATAATGTTGCAACAAGATGACTCAAGTTATATAGAGAGAGTAGGAATGAATTGTGGAGTTCATTTCTACAACTAACACAATGCCTTTGTGAAATTAATAGAAGGATTTTCAGGTTTTTTTGAAACCTTATTTTAGCTGAAATTTATATTTAAGAATATAATAGTAATATCATCTAAGTGTTTGTATTTCAGGTGCTGAATAATGTGCTGTCAATAAATGATGTAGCCACCATGGCAAGTTTATTGGAGATTACTGTCATTCTCTGGAGAAGTATTCGCAAAGCACTAGATCACAATGAAGATGCCAAAGATTATGCTATCAGAAAATTTGCTTCTGTACTTCCTGAATATTTTAAAGTATTTGAGGTAAAGAATGCCTAGATTTTCCTGTAAGTGTTTAGTATTTTCTTCAGATGCTTTCATGTGTTACATCTTTTATCTATTTTCATGGCATTAAGTATTCTTTTTCATTGTTGCTATAAACCATAAACAATAGCAAGGTTCTTGGAATTCCACAAATGGGTAGAAGCTATTCTCCAATTACAATATCTGACTGATGAGCCATTATTTAGATAGTCAACACAGAAATACTTCTGCAATAAATTGCTCTCCTTGTAATGTTTGTATAGGATTCCATTCTTTTGACTGTTTTTGGAACTTTTGGAAATCAGTAACTGAAAATATGCCATTGCAGAATAAATACTCAGTGTAGATGAGAGTCCACATGTTTTTCTACCTGCTCCCCCCCCAAGACCCTTCCACCACCCCCACTTCTTATGATGATCCAGCTGCTGGAACAGACAGCTGAAGCAGCTGAGGCTCCTTTTTTATGTTCTTGTGTTTGGTTTCTGCTAATTTGATTCTACTCTCTAATGGTATTTCGATGCACTTACTTATTGTTTGGGTTTGATATAAGCAATTAATTAAAATGAGCCATTTTCATATTTTCAGTCTTCTTGAATTTGTTTAATTGTTCTAGTGTCATTCCTTAGGAGGGTGTCTTTTCATAGTGGCTAATAGTATCTGCTGCACTCCATAGTGCATTTGGAAGGATTATCTACTGAACCTCTTTTTTGTGTATGGCTTTTATGCTGAAGTATATTGAGTTATGCAGGCTGTTATACTTAACAACATTTAAGTTTGCTTTAGATAATCAGGGAGCAGAAAGCAATTAATTGCTACATGATATTCTGCAGCACAGATATACCAAATGCTCTCTCTACCCTGAAAGCATTTAGAAGTTGTCAAAGACGTTTCAAATCTTTTTTGGTAGAGGATGTACCATCCCCCCTGAAAGGGTGAGCAGATAAGATATCCAGCTTTAGCAAGCAACCTATTTGACTTCAATATCCTTACAGTGAGTAAGCAGCTTGGATCTAAAAAGGCCTGTCATCAGAGGCTTAGTTTCTAAAAGACTACAGATTGAAGCAGCATGTCTCTTTCCTGAAAAGCTACAAATATATTTTTAAATGTTCTTTTAGAAATCATCTTTAAATGTTTTAGCTCTTCAAATGTCTAAGTAGATAATGATTTCATTTGGTTGTATTTATGAAGCTTGAACATACAGACATACTATTTTTGAAGAGTCTGTCACGTATATTGGCTTCTCTGTAGCCCGAGAGAGAGTGTGTCATAGTCTAGACCTTGTATTATAATGTATTGTAATGACTTGTAGTGCATTTTACATTACCATTGTTATATAAGCAACCTTTCCTTTGGAGTCTTTTTTATGAATTTCTGATGCGAATGAATATTCATTTCAGACGCTAGTTACTTGAGAGGAATTAGATGCTGTCATGATCATGAAATTAAATATTAGCCACTGCTAGAAGAAATGTAAGCTAGAGCTGTTATTTCTTTTGCAATGGTTATTAAGCTAATGGAGCCATAATTATTCATGCTAGTTGTTCTGACAGTTTGTCAGAGAGCTGAGTGATAAGCTAATTGATAGTTGACCTCTGAGAATAGGAATCAGAAGTTTCAGATTGCAAGCCACTTGTTGTTGTGAGCTGCTTTCAGTTCCATTTCTAGTGAAAATGGGGAAATCCTTGATTTCAGGTAATTTAATCATACTTTTTCAGTACTCTCTTTAGTTTTGTGTGCATGTTATCTGTACCTGTACATCATATAGTGTACTTTTTTATCCTAGGATGAGCGTTGCATGACTCCATTGGTTATTCTGGCATCCTTTATGCCCCCTGCTGCTATTCCTACATTCAGGTACTACTTTTATATCCTAAATATGGATGACAAGAAATCTCTTGTTGACTGTGTATGTTAATTTTTCATGGCTTGATGTATTAAATGCCCATTTGGATAAATTAATGCACTAAACAAATTTGATAAGTTAGTAAAACCTGTGAGGTGCAAATACACCTTTAAGCCATTTGTGAATCTTTTTTAGTATTATACTGGTTGATTTTCTTTACATTATTTCTGCACTAATGGATGTAAAGCTAATGCATCTCTTTCTTTTGTTTGTTTTCTTTAAGCTGTGGTGTGATCTCCAGACTTAGAAATATTGACAATGGAGCTGACCAAAGCAAATATTCTACCCTGATAGACTGCATGTGTCGCTGGGGTCAAGTGGGACATATTATGGAATTAGCCTGCGATTGGTTGTCTGACACGCTAACCCCAGGAAAGGTGTGCATATGCATATGTCAAAGAATTAGGGAATTGCTAGATTACATAAAGGCATCAAGCTTCCCCACCCCTCCCCCAAAATAGAGGAATAGAGGAAGCCTTTTTAATGCCATATTATTCTGCTTTAGAATTAATTGTAAAGGAAGATCCTAACAGTACTGTAATGGTTTTGTGCTTTCTTCTCATTTAGAGTATTAAAACATCTGAACGACGAGTACGTATCCGTGTAACACATGAATCGAAGCCAGAATTAGGGATTGATTACATTGAATATTTATTGACCCATCCTGTTAATCGTGGTTGCCTACTCTCTGTTCCTAAAAAGAAACTGGAGAAGCTTTTGAAAATTCTCGGTGCTGCAAAGGTAGTATTCTTCTTACCATAAACAGTGCTTATAAAAGAGTGCTTAACATCATATATTGCCTGAGTCAAATTAAAGGCCTGCAAGAAGAAATAAATAAGATTCATGATCCCCTCTTCCCCTCTATAAAAAAGTTTTCCTTTTGATTTGTACTTCAAACTAGAAGTATATTAGTTCAGACTTGTTTATAGATAGCAGATTTTAACCAGCTTGTCATTTTTAGGTGTCTCAACATTTTTGTGTTCTAGTGGTCAGCATTTTTAAGGGACCTGGCTTTTGGAATGTACTTGTGAGGAATAGTCTGAAAATCGGTTATGGTATTGCAAAATGAAAGTAATTGAAAGTATGAAGTATGCTTGTTTTTTGTTTAGGTTTTGGTTTGGTTTCTTTTTTCTTTGGGGTTTTTTTTGTATAGGTTTTTGTTTTAAATCTTACATTTGAAAGGATTTTCTGGAAAATATAAATGTAAACCTTGATATTTCAGGAGGTTCTTGGCTCAATTCTGAAAGCAACTGATGCAGGTTCTGGTAGCTGCAATCAAGCAACTGGCCTAAGAGCCTTCAGCCTCTTTTGCAGGTTGAGTATTCATCTTCAGAACACGGTATGGTTATTCTTTTTCACAGCTGACATTATAAGGAAATTCCAAAAGAATTGAAAAGACAATTGGTAAACTTCTTCTAATTTTTTTCCAGTTTTCTGAAGAAGGAAAAGATTACCTCTCGCTTCTGAAGGAGACAGGTGCTTGGATAGAAAGTCAAGTTGTACCTTTTATACTAGCAAGTGATCAAGAGGATGGCATTTCAAAGCACAGTAATGTTTCTGGATTAATTATCCAGGTTAGAGGTCTCTTATAAATACAACTGCTGCCAATCTGCAAAGCCACATACGTAGCAATTGTATACTGACAAACACAGTGCACTGGAGCTTTTGGAGCCCAGCAAGCCAGTGAGCTAATAAAATACAGTCCTGATGGTTCTGAGGCTACAGTTTTTTGCTTTTGCTATTCCATTGATTGCTTAAAATCACACACTTTTTTTTTTTTAAATGCTCTGAGTTTAGTTATAACCTTTATATTTTATAAATATAAAAATATATAACTGCACATACCCTAGGAATTAAATTATGTAGTTGGAGCGAAAAATACCTTGTTCTTATCAAAACTTTTTTCACCTACCAGTGCATAACAGGTATTCTCATCATATCTGTTGCAGTGAAGTTGGAACATGTTTTATGTTTTACACTTGTGAAAATGCCTGCTCAAGAAATTTCTAGCACAGCAGGCAATGTAACCTGGGTTTCCTAAATTTTAGGTTTCTAGCAAGTAATGCTTGTCCTCAGTTTCTCATCCCCCTTATTAAATAAAGGTAATGTTTATGCTGTTTTATGAAAAATGCACTAACATAAAGTTAAGATTGTCACTGAATCTCAGTTCTGAAAAGAAGATGAAAATTAATTGCTGAAACCAAGGCTATAGTTACGTGGTACACTAGCGCTTAATAGCCTGTTCTTCTGTAGCGTAGAAGGTCCTGGAAATGACATAGAATCACTACAGCTGCATACATTGTGTTGAATAGCACAATAGATGACTTAGAGGGCCAGGAAGGTGGTGTGATTGTGAGAGAGGATTTACATCTAATCATCTGCTTGTTTGCTTCCTTCCTTCCTTCCTTCCTTCCTTCTTTCCTTCCTTCCTTCCTTCCTTCCTTCCTTCCTTCCTTCCTTCCTTCCTTCCTTCCTTCCTTCCTTCCTTCCTTCCTTCCTTCCTTCCTTCCTTCCTTCCTTCCTTCCTTCCTTCCTTCCTTCCTTCCTTCCTTCCTTCCTTCCTTCCTTCCTTCCTTCCTTCCTTCCTTCCTTCCTTCCTTCCTTCCTTCCTTCCTTCTGTCCGTCCATCTGCCCCAAAGTAAATAGGTAACATCATACCCTGAGGAATTCTGTATATTTCATTCTGGTGCTGAGTCCCATAGAACATATCTTGGGAAACCAGCAGAGAGGTGGGATGTTGAGTTACCTGGGAATTTAATAATGAGGAGGTCAGTCTTGTACTAAATCTTGCTGCTGCAGCCAAATGGCTTCTTGAAAAGTGTAAAGAGATAGTAAACTCAAACAAATATTGTAGTTGTTCCTGGTACAGATTTCTTGTGTGTTTCATAGGCTGTTGTCTCTTCTCTCTGAATGAAAAATTTAGTAATGTGTATCATAACTCTTTTGTGGCTATTTTTCAGAAGTTTGGAGGCACAGAACTCAACCTTACAGAAAGAAAAGACACAAAATAGGGAATATTTACTGGCATTACCAGAATGTTTACGATCAATTTCCTAGGTTTGAATACAAGATGAAAATTAAACTTTATTGATAAGCAATAAGATAGGCAGCTGTCACCTTTAAACCCATCTTGTCTGAAAGTCAAGAAGAGAATCCAGGCCTCTTGAATCTCCTGTAATAAGCCACATGCTTATTAAGCAGCTCCTATTTGCTTCTTGCCTTGTATACTGTTTTTTATTCGAACAAGGTATTGATTGTGCTCTTTAATGTTTGGAGTGTATATTTGATAACAATGCTGACATTAAAAGTGGACCTAGATTGTCTCAAAATACCCATATAATATACAATATTTACGGTTGCTTCTTTAATACTGTTGTATATGAGAGAGGACTGGGGTGTCTCTTTTTTTTCCACTTGCATTTCTCTATTGTTTTCCCTGTGACATAGCCCATTCTTTCCCATTTCACCCTTCCTTCTCTGCTTGGTCTGTTACTCTGTTTTGCACTTGCTGTTATGGGCACGGGTTCACCAGGGGGACCTTTCTCTTTAGGCCACTGATGTGTCAACTGGGGCTGACAGGCCCTCTGACACAAACCCCAGTGTCATCACTGACAGTGTCCCTTACCCCTTATCTTCATTTGCCCTTCACAGACACATTTGATTATCTAATATAGGAGGGGGGTAGCTAGTTTTGAACTATTTTCTGTTACATTCCCATGACATATCACTTAACCCAAGGTAGATTTTAGCATTGAGCTATGGGTCCTTTCAGATTTTGGTCAAGGGAAAGATTTGGGCTGACTTTAGGCACTGTCAGTGTCCTTGAACAACCCAGCTCACACATACATAGACTGGTTAAAAATTCTCTACTCTGTCTATTCATTAGTGTTATAAGCTATTTAGTACATAATGTGTGTGCATCTGTAGGGAAAAGCTCTTTTTGTATGCTGTTTTTAATTTTGCTATTGAAGGTGGGTAGAGATGTCATATTATGTCTCAGTTAATGTTAAATATCAATGCCTCTGTGAGCCTGAGTAAAAAAGACAGAGGATTTATAGCCTTCGGAGAAACTGTGTTTACTGGAGGAAAGGGCAATGGGAGCATTTGGAGAAGTGTTTGGAGCTCCTGCTTTTCAAAGGTTGCAAACTGAGTAACTCCAAGTAGATGCACCAGATTTCAAGGCAACTTGGCTGAGATTTTGCAGTTTTATTTTTAGATTTTACTGAACGATTACTTTATATAAATTTTGTTTCTCATACACTTCTCCATTTCTTCTCTAGGCCTACCTGACTGTATGTAAAGATGTCATAATGGTTGGCCTTGGAAATCTCACGTTTCAAGCACAGCTTTTAGATCTGGCTCTTTTAGTTATACAAACAGGTACAGTGTTTCATACTAACCTCAACATCTCCATATATACTTTGCTGACTTTTCTTATCTTAGCAGAACTGTTGCTTTTAGCATTTTGGAGTCTGTTTCTCAAAAAACGGTGTTTACTGCTTATGCTAGCTAGTAACAGTAATATGGTCAAAAGTTGCAGCAGCTTTTCAGAAAACTGAAAACAAGCAGAGAAGCAACCCAAAACCATGTCGCTGTTGATAACTAATGTTTCTTCCTTCCTCTTAGATTCCAGTTATTGCTATATAATTCAGGGGGTTTTATATATATATATAGCTATGTCTATAACTTTATATATATATCTATCTTTGTGTTAGGAGGCACCATGGTAGCACTGTTTAAATTTGGTTCACATTTGGAAAGTTATGTCTACAGTACAGACAGAATTAGAGCTCAATTCCTCAAGAAATCTACAATTTTAATCCCTATACTTCAAGGATTAGAAGGAATACTGATTTATACTTAAAATATTGATTGAACTGTGTGAAAATTTCAGCTAAGGATGCTCAGAAACTAAATAGATTGTCTACATTTGCAAATAATAGCTATTTATGTTATATAACTGAGTTTCATTCTAAGCTTTTACCTGAAGAATATCTCATTACAGTTTTTATATCGTGGTATTTATCTCTTTCTCTAGAGAGAGGTGCCTTTTGTGCTCCAGTGTTACTGTATGCTCTGAAAGAAATTACTGAAGTTTCTTTAACTCGGAATACTGAGACAGATGAAGTGGCAAATCTTTTCCATGCTGTACAGACTGTCTTCCAGAAAGTTTTAGAATGTGTGGCATGTAGACTCAAGAAGCAGCAGGAAGAAGGGATTCAGGTATCATACTACACTTGAAATTACCACCTAATGTGTAGATGAATCCATACTTTTTACACAAATGTGTTAGATACTATGAGGTTGTTATTTGAGTCAACATCTGATGGAATTTTCAGTTAAATTTTTAAGTTTCCTTGTTACCTATGGGCTTTTTTAATTCGTTGTTGGTCTTGTCATGACAGAAAAATTAGTAAACTGGAGAACAATGCATTCTGTTACCAATGATCCTGAATTACCCTAGTACTCATATGGTATTAATCTTATTTGCAATTAAATGAACTTTCTCAATCCAGAGCAAAGAATTCGATTATATATATTATGAACTTGGAAGGGAGGAGAAATTTCTTTCAGCCTGAATTATATCAGCTTCAAAATACGTATGATGTCCTAAAGTTCTTCAAAACCTCCTACCTCCACAGAAAAGTTATCTTCTTGTATTTTGCAGCAGAGACTAGATAGTAGCGAGGTGCTTGGATCACTCTGGAAAATTTGATCGTCTGCTTTTATGGACTTCTGAAAAACGTTTCAGTTCCTTTTTGCTACAAGCATTGTTTTGTTTTTTTCTCTCAAATTTATGAGTAGACTTCCCAGACACGTTGCTGATTGCCCCCTCTGATTCTAGGTGACTAGAACACCTCAATAGCTTTCAAGGTGTGATCTGCACTTCCATGCAGAGAAGCTTACTGAAATATTTCAAGTGTACTCAAGCAATCTGAAAAAACTGATCTGTTTTTCTTTGGTTTTAGTTGATTCACTCTATTCAAATGCCTCTTGGAGAATTCATACATGCAGTCCAGGGCTGGCATTCATCTTGCCCAGCAGTTCACCAAGGTGTACTCTCTACTCTCCTGGCTGCAATAGTAGCAGAGATAAATTGTGTGCTACAGAAGGTAAAGTTAATGCTGACTTTTTTCACACTTACTGCCTTTTAAACATTTTGTTGGAACAATAGAGCTATGTTCAGAAAGCGTGATCTTTGTACTGCAGATCAAGATTTTGTGTGTGTTGGCATGGAACAATCAGGAAATTTTATTTGCCATAATTTCATTTTACGGTGCATCTCTCAGATTTATGAATACAGCCATGTAAGAACAGAGTTGTCCTGATACCTAGCTCACTATCTACCTCTGACAGAAGAATTTAGAAAGTAGGCAGTGCTGGAGATTAACGACATGGTTTTTGAGATGTCCTTTCTATGAGTATTTGGGGCTAGCTGGGAAGAAGTTAACTTTCTTCAAAGCGGTCCCTGTGGTGCTGTGGTTTGTATTTGTGGCTAAAACACAGCTGAGGGCACACCAGTTAGTTCTGGTTGTTGCTGAACAGTGCTTGCAGAGTGCCAAGGCTTGCTCCCTTCCCTTCACCCTCTGCCCTAAAAAAAAAAGTAACCAGGCTGTGAATGGGCAAGAGGCTGAAAGAAGACACAGCCAAGCAGTTGACCCAAACTGATCAAAGGCATATTCCATACCATATGGTATTGTGCTCAGCTATAAAGGCTCAAGGAAAGGAGGAGGAAGGGAGGTTGTTCTAAATCTGCCTCACTTTGTCTCATCCAGCAATGGGGAACTTAAGAAGTGAACCACTGATTTGTGGAAGATTCTACTGCCCTGTTCTTGGAACTGTCCCATAAGGTTCTGTAGTCCTGTTCCAAAGCAGGCTGATGTCTTGCTTGGCACTGATCTCTTATGCATTCTCTGCTTCAATACAGATCCATTTCTCACACCACATTTTCTTTTTTGGTTCCTCTGGTTTTTATCTAGAGGATTTCCAACTATCTGATCTGAGTTTCTCTGGGAAATAAAGAAAGAAGCTCTAATGCTGAAAAGAATATATAGACAGAGGTTGTCGTATGTGCTGAAAGTCCAAGAAACCATTACTGTCCTGGAAGGAGAAGGGTAACATTCCCAATCTATGTTCCTAATGCATGTAGTGTTCGGAGCAAATATGGCTAGTAAGACTGGAAGCTCTGAGAACTAACAAGGAAGAGCAGAGGTTCTTTAACAGAGGCTATACTCTTCCTGTGGTTGCTAGATATGTCAGAAATAGAGCAATAAACGGTTGCCAGAAAGTACTGAGTACAACAGAGCTGCTAAGATTCTGCGTTACAGAAGGAGCGGAAACAATACCGGAGATTTACCTGCAAATATGAATGTATCAGCTGAGGGGCTGTGGGATGAGAGCATGCTGTTTACAGATGCTGCAGAGTAAAAGTTATGGTCTTGAGTGATACTGCAGACTCATACTCCTAGATTATGAATGTTCATCACAGTAAGTCATCTAAGATGGGGTTTGCCCTGCCTCCAGGTTATTGGACTAGTAAATTAAAATTCAGTTCTAACTAAATGCTTGCCGTGCTATTCAGAACTTGATACCAAAAAGAGCTGACACAGCGAATCAGGAAATCACTGTCATGTAAGTTATTTTTAGATATTATGTGTGCACATTTAAACTTGGAAGCACAAAGGATATGCATTTGTGTTTACTAGGCTGTGCCTTTATAAATAATGACCAACAATGCAGTTAAATGAAACTTCTATTCAGAACAACTGTGGAAAATATTTGCCTTGGTACAAGTACTGTTTATTTGTTTTAGTTTTAGCCTTTCTAATTTAAATTTGTTTTGTTTATTTGGACACAACAGAATTGGATTAAGGCTATTCAAAGAACACATGTGAATGTTTCTTCTAATTATTTAAAGATAGGTCTTGGTTAGTGTAATTATTGAAATACAGATTTGCTTCGATGTTTTCTGCATACATACATTTCTTGATTTATAACAGTTGTTGACATTTTTCTTTGTTAGGCTTCCAGTGAAAAAGACTTAACTATACCAAAGACTATTTCAGACCTTCCTCCTCTTTCAAGCAGTATAATGGCCATAATTATGAAGTCAGTTAATGTTGTCAGGTAAATGTTTCTACATTAATTTGTCCAAGTTTGTTGTTAATGTAAAACAGCTTATATGTTGTCAATATTTTTTTAATTTCTAAATTCAAATAAATTTTGAGGAACTAGATGCTTACTAAATTTACCTGCAATACTTTGTAATCCCTTTCTCTTGATATATTGCTTGTAGGTGTTGGTTGGAGGGTTGGTTCCCGTTTTTTAGCTGCGTCTAAGAGTGCTTCTTATTTACAAGACTGTTCATCTAAATGAGTTCTTTAATCGTACATCTTGGCTTGCTTCTTTCATAAGATACTTATAAATATTAGTCTCAATACAGAAGTATTTGAATGAGATAAAATGTTCACCAGAAACAGTATTAATTCTTTAACTGAGCATCTGAAATGAGGTGACAAACATTACAGCTGTATTAAAATCACAAAATTCAAAATGGTTTTAAAGTGTCTGGGTCCTAAAAAGCTCCCCTAAGTAGGGTTAGGTCTTTTTGGTTTTTTGTCTATATTTAGTGGGTACCCGGAATATGTTCTAAAATTGTCACAAGTGAATTTCATTATCTTCCTTTGCTAAATTTTTTCATATTCAATTTTTATTTAAGTGACTATACACACCAGAGTTATTTTGAATGATCAAGGGGCTAATGTGTATTCCTTAGAAGTCCTGTCATTCTCCGTGACTTACCATAACTAACTCCTACTCTTCCACATCTGACAGGCACTGAATATCCCTGTCTCTGCTGTCATGAGATTTTTTTTTTTCTTCTCAATCCTTCTCTAGTTCTAGCTGACTTTGCAAAACATAGGACTCCAGAGAGTCCAGCAATAGGTTTCCTAATCCAAATCTTGTTCTCCTTACACACCTCTTTTTAAGAGAGACGCAGAAATTCAATGAATTCTTCTGAAACTTTTTCTTGTAGTGGTCAAGGAGAATCTTGTCCATTCTTGGTGGAGAAAACTGCCAGATTGTTTCTATGAGTACTTTGAGAAACATGTTGTCTATCTTCTAGTATTTATCTTTTTGGTGCAAAGCAAATCTGACTGAGGAGATAATTCACATCTGGTTCCACTGGTGCCTCAGGACTGAGACTACTTTTAAGGCTGTTTTATTATCTATATTGATAGGCCATAATCAAAATCCAGTAGTAAATCATTCAATATGTCAGAAATTACCATCTTTCCATGCCAGTGTGAAAGACTGACAGTACAGAATCTGATATGATTTTCTGTTCTGTGAACACACAATCATCTTGCACCAGGTTCTGTAGCATCTACTGTGTTTCCAGTTACTAATTAGTCAATCTTTAGCACTGAATTTCAGTCCTCAAACTGCATGACTTGGCAACATCTGACCAATTGTGTGAGTATCCTTTCCTTTAGTAGGGAACTATCTGTACAGGAACCAATTACTTCTCTCTTTTACTTACATGTGTTTGTAAATAGCGTGTTGTTCTGTTCTATTTTATCTTTGCCTGAAGGCTCATGTGACCCTGGTTGAGAGGGAGGTGTGGAAAGGCAGCTGCATTGAGTCTGCAGTGAGACTTATTACCGGTTGATAAAATTACAGTGTTCCTTCATGGAACTGAAGAGTGTGCTTACTGACCTGACCAGGGATAACAATAAAGTCAAAACTCTGACTGGAATACTATTGTCTAGCAGTTTAAGAGTAATATGAAATGAAATCGATACTTGGTGAGATTAGTCCACAGTGATGTAATAAAACTGATGCAATGAATGAGCAGCTTCATAATACTGATTTCAGAACCAAAAGATGTTTCATCTTTGTCAGCTCTTTGAAGCTATATTTGAGCTTCTGCAAAGCTTATTTACTGATTCGCTAGTGGAGGCTTCTTAGCTACATGCTTCATTTTGATATCTTAGCACAGTAAGAACCTGAAGAACAATTAAAGTCGGAACAGGGTATTTATGGTGTTCAGTTTTGGTAACAGAATATACTATTACCAAAGGTATTTTTGACCTGTTTTAGGAAAAGCTATTGTAACATCTGCTGCTCTCAGTTTCTCCTTTAGTTCTTCACAGAGTATTTAGTTTTGTGCTCTGAGGAGCATGAGGCTCACAGATCTTTCCATCTCCTGTTTTATCTCTCTTGTTCTTGTATTTTTCTCTGTTTTTGAGAGTTGCCTCTGAGTTAAATTTGTTATTTTTGCCATAAACACTATAATGACCCATTAGTGGTTTCATTCTGTAGTATTGCCTTATTCCATATTGCAGTTTAGTTTGGTTGCTAGACCTCTTCCTTGACTCCCTTGTTTCATTTTTATTAACTTAATATATGTGCCAAAATGCCTCTAAAGTTTGCTGCTCACACTATCATCTCTTGCTAAAAGTGAGTCTCTTAAGATACATGTAGAGTTAGTATTTATTTCAGACTTTACAATGAACATTTGTTTTGATTCTGTTAGTCCGTCCATACTTTCAATATCTAAAATGTAGTTTGGAAGTGGTTTTGGGACGTGTTTAGTTATAAATGTTCTTCATTCATTGTTTTGTAATTGGAAACCCATCTATTTTAATTTTTATGAGACACCTATTTTAGACCAAAGTGTTAATTAAACTTCAGTTTCTAATCAGGCTACAAGTAGTAATAGTTTTAAGGGCATGAGTAGTTACTAACAAAACATTGGAGTCATATAATGTCTTTTTTTAAACTTCCTTAGACATTGAAGTTATAAATTTCAATACATATTACGTGAGTTACATTCCAGTAGAAGCAGTATTTTCACAGATCGATTTTCCCAAAATACTCCACAAACTCTTCATTGCTCTTGACAGCTACTTATTCTGTGTACAAACTTTTTTAGTTTCTTCCCAAGCAATTTACCATTCTGCTAACTCAGATATTCTCAGTTCCAGAAGAAGCATGTAGTCTTCCATTACCCAATAACCACTGCTTTGTCCTGCATGGTATCTTTGAAGTTGTGGTGGCAGGTTAGCGTAATCACAAACTTATTGTTTTCGGTGCTGTTTTGAAAGAAACATGATTTATAACATATTTTTGCTTTATTTTTTCTTTAGGTCATTTTTAAATGAATTGCTGGAATGCATTTTCTCTGAGGAAATTGAAGGGGTTTTTAGCCTAACAGCTACTGTCTGCATTGTGATTATAATTAAGGGTCAGTCAAACCATTTTTGTCCACTTTTTTTCTTTCTTTCTTTATGTGCTACATTTTGAAAACGGAGTTCTTATACACTTCAACAGGCACTTTTCCTCATCCTGTTAAGTTGCCATTTTTCTACGGGATTTAAAGTTATATCACTTGTAATTTATATTTTTAAGCTTTTGACTTTCAATCTTTGTGTAGTGAGTTTAAAATAACAACTGTCTGCTAATTCATAGAGTCCATCTCTGTATTATGATGTGGGGAAATACACAGTAATTAATCCAGGACAGTGAAAATCTAATTTAATATCCAATCTTTCATTAAACAATCTTTTATGTTAAAAAAAAAAGATGAAAATATGTAGAGGTTCCTTTGATAAATCATTGGTTTTGTCCAACTTTTCAAGGTAATCTTATTTCAACTAGGTAAGCACAAAACTTCACTTCTGAGGGATATTGCACCTGCCATTCAAAGGAAGCTGATAACATGCAAGGATGCTGCCACAGGAGAATCTAGCAGCACTGAAAGGTAAATGGCCATGGGAAATGAACTCTAACCTCTGCTCTACCCGCTCGGCAATAATTTGCTGTGGTTTGTGCTTACATAATACAGAGCGCTCTGAATGATTGCAAGGTTTAAAACAGAAGGTAAAAAAACTGTGACGTATTGAGCCCAGCACAGTATTAAATTTCCTGCCCGTGTATTTGCTGTGATTGCAATCTTTACATATTTAGTTTGTTTTTTTGCATTTAATTTGAATGTGTTATGACTTGATCCTGTATATTTCAGGATTCAGTTCTGAAATTCAATTCTGTTAGCAGGTGCAGAACAAAGCAGAGGCCCTTGCAATTTTTAATTCTTCAAATTGATGATCCTTACTATTTAATCAAACAATGGATGTAGACAGACTTTAAATTAAAACAAACAAACAAAAAACCGCAAAACAACTTCATTTTTACTCAACAGTTTCTTGCATGGCCCTTCATTTCCATGGCAAGCTCTTCTGGTGGATCACAAGCCCGAGGCATGTTGTTCTATGGCATTGCAGTGGCTAGACATGGACCTTTGGCAGCTATGACTGAATTGGTGCCACTCATTTAAAGCCAGTAGTAAAGCTGAGCTGTTACTGTATGAAAAGTAAGATAGTTTATCAAGGAGGCCATGCAGGCTATATCCCTTTCCTGTTAGGATATTTCAAATCCTTAGAGTTTGCACTTGAGTTGTATCAAGAAGCCCAACAGCCACACTAAGTGCCCTGGCAGTGGTAGAACTTTGAGAGGGTTGTGCAGTAAATATCCATTTGGAATTGTTTCAGAAGTGCAGAAGGTAAATAGGATTTTTCAAGGAAAAAAAAAGCCTCCTATTGAGGACAATACAATACAGTAGCTGTGCTGTTGCTAACAGAATATGCATTCATTCATTCATTGAAATCTGCTATTAGATCAGAGCCAAAAGGGTATTATGTAACTCTCTTTAAAGAGATATATAATATTAAGAATTAGAGCAAAAAGTTTTATGGTATATATATATAAGCCACTTCAGTTATTTACCATAAAAAATGAGATTTATTTAACAAAAAGGGGGACCAAAAAAAAAAATATGACTGCACCTTTTAGTTCTATTTCCTGTCTGACATAAGTAAATAGAAAACAGAAAATTTGCTGTCAAGACTTGGAGTGGTTTCCAAAGAGAACATTGTGCTCATGTAACATAAAATTGATAAAGAACCAAAAAATATCTTTTATAAAAAAAAAAATCACTTCGTAATTGGACTTCTAAAACTCAGAATGATGTTGTTTCCTGGACAGATTGCTTTAATTAGTTGCTTGGCTGTGAACAAATTTCTTTTGTTTGGGACCTAGCTTAGAAACAAAATCAAACAAAAATAAACAAAAGCAATTTTTTTTCCATGAAATCATTTAATGTTGTGTTTCCAAGTGTTCTACTAGAATATTTTTAAAAATAATAATAATGGTATAAAAAAGAAAGGTGAGCAGCAGAGTATCATGATTCAGTTATGTACTTCTGTTAATCCAGACAGTAGAAAAGGCTGAAAAATTAAAGCAAATCTTAACATGACTAAATAAATAGGCATATTAAAATGAATAATCACTACCATTTGAGTGCACTACTGACTATAAATTTCAGTCAGAACACAGATAATTGCTTGATGAATCTATATGATCATCTGTGCCCAGTGAACAGGGACAAATCAACCTGGAAGTTGGGGCAGATGAAGAGCGTAAGATGCTACACAGAGTTTTAATTTCGTGATATATGAATGGCTCCCTTTGTGTAATACAAAACCAAGAGAGAGCTGCAGGTAAAATTAAAAATTAGGAACACGAACGTGACGATGGGAAGTATTTTTAACAAAAGTCCGAACTGCAATATGATAACACATTTCAGAAGCACAGCTTTGCAGAATTTGGGAGGAGTCATATTTGTACAGGTATGTTGGGGATTTTTTTCTCTCCAGAAGGGTAGAAGAATTCATGCTGAAAAAAGTTTAGGAGGAAGTTCTTCAGTGATTAGGTTTTGCTTGACTAGCTTACAGCGTGTTTGCACTTTCTCAGACAGCCATAATGTTGGGCCAGGCCAGGCCTCTAGTGTCCTCTGACAGGCCATTCGTAGTCCTCCAGTACTAGTGTGATAATGCGTAATTAACAGCTGATTATATACAGTCAGAAATGTGTCCTGTTGTTTGTAAACTATTTTATCATCCCACTCAACTTACCAAACACCAGAATTTTAGAGATCTCTGATCGTTACTTGGAGCACAATCTTATAATACGTACTGCTGCACTGATGCGTGCTAAAATATATTACTGTTTTTTTAACTCATACTTAATATTATTATTACTTTTTGCTTCTGAATGCATTATCTCCTAATAACTCCTTGAGGGATTAGTTTTTTTGATACCCAGGTGTACCAGGAAATAGTGACATTCTTTAATTTCCCAAGAGATCTGGCATTCTGTGCCAGCATCTTAAATTTAGGCTTAGAAGTAATCTATTATGCATTAGCAAAGAAAGAAAAAAGTAAAAATGCTGTCTGGTCTAGTAATTAAAGTGCTGCCCTTAAACAAGGAATTGTTGCAATAGTTCAGAAGCAAAATTTTTCTTTGTAATTTAGTCTTCCCTCTTCAGCTGAGTTAGCAGTTTAAGATGGCCCTGTGGGTCTAATATTTTAAAAATGCTGTTCAGTGCACTTAAAAATTCTGGACAACGTATTGTATATTGAGAGAATTTCCTCCAGAGTAATGGCACACACATTAGTTTCGTTTATAAAATGCAAATATTTATGCCTAGCAAAAAAATGCAAATAAAGCTGTCAATGCAGTGATTTGGAGGCTAAAGAAAAATGTTCCATGCTCTATAAAAACAAATGTGCTACAGAATAGTTACCTTTGAGTTAATATTTTGTGTTTACTTTTATTAACATTTTGATATATGGGTATTAGAATTTAAATTTAGTTAATGGCTGTGCTGAAAGATATTTCTTTAGTATTATCATTTAGCTAGCCTTCCAAACTCTTTCTCATTGCACATGTAAATAATGATTCTTTAATTATTTTGTAACATAACTTTGTGTGCGCTTTGTCTGCCACCTTTTTGAAAGTGCACTAAAAAAGTGCCTAGCAAAACTGGCGTCGGTGCGTCTTCTGGGGAGGCGTACAGTCATTCGGGATGACGGCTTGCTGTCCAGTGGCCTGCTGGTGGGTGGTCCAGCGTTACAGATCTATTGTAGTATTAGCCTTAAATTTTACCAACATAAAATTTATACAAAGTAGCATTGTGTCTAAAACCACAGTACTTAACTCAGTATAGTAATTTTATAGTACTTTATAATACTGGCTTATTCCGCCAGTTGAGTTCCATCATGGCCTAAAGGCCGTCAGCATTACAGCGGAGCAGCATGTGACACACCCATGGCGGCCTGAGTTCAGAGACCGCTAACATCGCATACACGGCTGTGGGAAGGCGGAGTTGCCTCTTGCATTTCAGGTCTTGATGCCTCATGAGGAGTGCCCAAACACCTCGTGATTAATGACTGAGTAACCTTGCTTATTTGGGGCATCAGTCTAGGATTATAATAATAAAAATATGGAGAAAAAATGCTTGAGAAATACAGGTGACAGAACCTTTTGTAAAAGTAACGTGAAGGATAAAGTTTAAAGCGGTTAAAAGTGAAACAATGTTTTGACAGAAGAACAAAGTGCCCATTTTTGTCTTTTAAGGATATTTTAGAGCAGTGTTAAAAGAAGTGGCACAAGAATGCAGCTACAAAGGCTAGGTGAGTGACTATGTCAGGGAATGCAAGAAAATAAAATGGGCTTGCCAAACGGAAATTCCAGAGCTGACCTTTGAGATTGTTTAGGGAGTAATGGGAGACAAAAGAGAGTCAGAAAGGGCCTAAGATGGGTGTATATGCGGCTGAAGGAGGCAGCCACTAATAAGGATAAGATAGAAAGCTCAGGCTTGGAAAACAATTGCCAGAGGTGAGGAGAAAAATTATGAAGACTGAAGAATGAGGGAGAAAGGAAGACAGTAAAAGAACGAAAAATGGCCTTAGTATGAATTATCAGTAAAGGAATTGACTATTTATGTTTGAAAAAAGAGTAAAAATGCTGTGAAGAAAACGAGTGGGTTCTTTAAATAGATGATGAAATATTAGAAAGTGTGCTTGAATTGACATAGTAATTTAAACTGCCTTGCTGTAGATTACACTATAGCTGGAGATGATCAGCAGAAAAATGGAAAAGTTGAAAGAAGAAAACCCCAGCTATTTCAAAAGTAATTTGTAGAGGCGTATTTAATACTTAAACTAATATGGAAAAACTTGTCAAAGAAATCATGGGGTAGCTATACTCAGAATCAAGAAGTTAAGGATTGATTTAGCATATCTAATCCTGTTATGCATTGTTTTATGTCCTTTCAGAATCCTGTATGAATCATCTATGAAATTTTTGGATGAATTTTTGAATCCTTGATCACGCAGAAGCTTTTGTCGTGACAATTAAAGGAAGGAAGATGTATTGTTTTTTAAAAAATGTTATCTTGTAAACTTATTAATAGTTAAAGTTTGTTTTCTATTATTCTGTACATTTAAAGCAGTCAAAATGTAAAAAAGTGTGTATAGAAATCATGTATTACTAAAGATTTTTCAAATAACTGTACAGAGGTTATTCTGTATAAAAATGTCTTATTTGTGGGGATGTAAATTCAGTATCTCTGTTTTTATAAAAGAAATAATAATTTTCCCTTATGTACTTTTGAGAGTGAGGTAGCACGTAACCTCAGTCCCTGGGGAGACTGTAGGCCATACTCCTGGAGGCTGTGGAAATGAATTTCATTCCCAGACACATGAAGGACAAAATGGTGACTGAGAATAGCCATCATGAATTCACCAGGGGCAACCTCCACCTGACCAGTCTGATTTCCCTCCCTTTCATGGAGGAAGAGAGAGCAGAGAATGTCATCTTTCCTGTCCTTAGCTGAGACTTTTACACGGGCTTATATAGTATCCTTCTAGTCAAACTGGAGAGAGGTGGACTGGATGGGTGGACTCAGAAGGTGGGTGGGAAACTCGGTGGACCATCAGACTTGAAGAATAATTGCCAATGCTATTTAACATTTTTATGAAAAGCTTGGGCGATGGGATGAAATGCAGCCTCAGTCTGTTGGCAGATGACACCAACTTGGGAGCAGTGGTTGATACACTGAGGAGTAAGATTGTCCCATTCAGTGGGATCCTGATAAGATGGACTTTAGGATCAGTAAATCTCATGATGTTCAACAAAGACAGATGCAAAGTCTTCCACCTGTAATGGACTAACCCAGTATACCAGCATGGGCAAGAACAGACGGGCGATCTTCCTGTTCACCTACCTAGATGAGGATTAAGAAAAGACTTTCCTCAGAGGTACACATGAAGAGAATATGAGGCAACAGAAACAACTTGCAGCAAGAGAAATTCCCATTGGACTTAAGAAAAAACATTTTCATTATGAGAGTGAATTGAAACTGGAAATGGAACAGGAACCAGTTGCTCAGAAAGGCTGTGGAACAGCCATCCTTGGAGATGTGCAGAACTTGATGGAGAATCACAGAATAGTAGGGGTTGGAAGGGACCTCTGTGGGTCATCTAGTCCAACCCTCCTGCCAAAGCAGGGTCACCTACAGTAGGTAAAGAAGGCGGCTCTGATAATGGTGTCATAATTTTGAAGTTAGCCCTGCTTGAGCTGGGGATTGGACCAGATGATCTCCTGAGCTTCCTTCCAACTTAAATATTCATGTGCTTCAGTGACAAGCATACTGGAGGGGAAATGCCCTAGCTATTAAACACATACTTGATTAATATGTAAGTTAAATTGTTTTATATTTAGCTATTTTTATAAATTAATACTAATGAAGCAGATAATGCAGACATGTAAGCCACTTCTTTAATTTTGTTAACGCAAGCAGATGCTCTCCAAAGACTATTAATAGAATACTGATTGCAGAGTCTTATTTTGCCTTAACTGAGATACCTTTAAATGAAGTGTCTAAGCTCATGGTGGGGTTTAACCCCAGCTGGCAACTAAGCGCCACACAGCCGCTCACTCACTCCCCGCCCCTAGTGGGATGGGGGAAGAATTGTAAGGATAAAAGTGAGAAAGAAACTCGTGGGCTGAGATAAAAACAGTTTAATGATTTAAAAAAAATTATTATTTTTAAAAATTGTAAGGTAAAGAGGAAAAAAAAAAAACAGAGAGAGATGAAAATAAAACCCAAGAAAGACAAGTTATGCAAATGAAAATAGTTGCTCACTGCTGACTGACTGATACCCAGACAGGCCCCGAGCAGCTGCCCCCTGCCAGCCTCCCCTCAGCTTTACACCAAAATCGTACTTGACCTTAGTGCATAAAACTTCCCCACTGGATAAAAGCTTATTTAGCTGGAATGTTGATATTTAAAATCAATCAATTTCTTAATAAACAACTCTTGGGCTTTGCAACAGGAAAGTCAGTATGTGCATGGATTCCTGAGCTCCGGAAGATTTACCTTATCCACAACAGTAGCCTGAGCCAAAAAGACTAATGCTGCCACAGCAGGTAGCTGTAGATCTGCCAACTGTTTGTCTATCAACATCTTTATAAAAACTGTGTTCTTTGGCCTTCATTCTTCTACATCTGTTAACAGGCAGGTGTTCCAGTAATGGCCTTTTAAATCTTCTGATTATACAAATTACTTAATGAATATGTAAATCACAGTTTCTTTTTTCTGCTTCTCAGCCTTTCAGTATTTGCTCATATTATTAGATTAGAAGAGAACCCAAATTGACTGCCTTGTTTTTCCTCAGTGTATAATACCGCTTTTTTGGGTTTCACTTTTTATGGAATGCCTGCTACAGATCCCGTATCCCTGAGCCTGAGAGAAATAAAGATAATGCCAACATCAGAAATACGTGGATTTCTTCTGAAGAACTCTGAGGTGATATTGCTAGGAAGGGTACGAAAATGTAGAGAAAAACCTTTGCCCTCCTGGTGGTAGGTACTCACGTGGTTCCCAGGTGTGTTGAAATGGTTTTACGTTAGTCGTGCAGCTGATGTATAGACTTCAGTTCAAGTTCCGGTCCAGCTCTATTACAATGGCTCTGACAGAATAAAAATCATCGGCTTTCTGCAACACCAGTAATGACGTTCCTGGGATTCCTTGAGCCAAAGTCCAACAGCGCTTTCTCCTTGGGTCTTTGGGGGAAATTTCACAAAAATATCATAATAGTTCTAAGTTTTACTTGCTGTTCTCATTGCAAACCAGGTCTTGCCAAAATGTTAAATCCTTCCATTTTCCTTCTGTTTCGAAGATGTAAATAAATCGTATGTTCCTTAAGCTATCTTCTGGAAACCTGCAAAATGCATTTGTTTGATTTTATTAATTGAAAGTGCTGCTGAAGTGCTGTTGGGGGAGAGGGGTTTGTCTTTGGTTTTTGTTATGGAATAATCTTGGTATTCAGCCAGCTGCACTGTCCAAACTGTATGTCTGAGAACTTCCCGTAAATTTAAGACAGAGCCGTTGAGATCTGTTCAGCTTTTTCAAGAAGTTGAACTTGACTTTTATTAATAAGATTGCTTCAAATTTGAACAAAATAACACCATTCTAAGATAATTCTGTGAACACTTTGCGTTGGCCATTGCTGTTAGTGTGCAACTGCCTGAAGAATAGATTTTCTAGTCACCGTCGTACCTGTAAGTGGCATGCCTACAGCTCTCCCCTGCATGCATATATATTCAGTATAAATATCACTGAAGAAAGCGATAGCTTTAAACTATTGGCAGTAATCGTCTATGTTTTAACTTTATTTGTAGGAATTTCATCCCTTTTTTGATAAGAATGTTCCTTTGCTTTGTAGTCGGGCTTGGAAACCAAGTCCAGCAGTCTTCTATCTATCACAGGTTCAAATTATGACCTAAAAAAATCAAGATAAGAACTCAAGGTTCTTCCTTAGCAAAGAAATGTCTTCGAGTGTGGATCTGAGCACACAGACTTTCAGACTTGCCAAGGAAATGAAAAATCTGCCTTGCACCTGCTGTTTATTCCCATGACAGCTGCAATTCCCTTTGCATTCAAACTCACGTGTGCTGCTGCTATTGAGTGTTTTGAGGTCTTCTGACTTGCAGAAGGAAGTCAGATTAATTTTGATTAAAACTTTCACCTCACTTGATAAATGCCTAGTGAAGAATACTTGCTACAATGACTGCAATGTGAAATCGTGAGACACGCCAGCTGCCTTGTAGTATTTCTTCCTGATCTGCCCCAGTGTCCTGTGAACCAAGACCATTGTACAGTGCCCTGCCATGTCTGTGCCAGGGGCACCCATCGTGGTAGCTGCCCATTTCAGACGGAGGAGTGGGGCTGAGGACTTACATCGTGAGCATTAGCTGGCCAAGGGCAGCTTTCCAGAACAGCTGCAGGACTTCCTGCGGGCAGCCAGCAGTTATTCAGTTTCACGAAGCCATTGCAAACAGGCACAAATCTTGCCTAATCTACTTCAGGTAAGACCTCTTAGTCCTGGGCTCTGTATAGCTGCATTGCTGCCTGCCTGAGCATGACCCCAGGCACAGCCCTGGGCTTCAAAAAGCTCTGTAATGTCACCTTTCATTTACTCAGCAGTCGTCGGGATTTTTGCACTGGGTTAGGTTGTTCGGCACAGACGTGTCCTTAGACTTCTCCAGTAACAGTGGGTCATTTGTCGCTCTCCAGTTCCACACCATGGTTCTAGAAAAGCTGCAGAAATGGTATGCATTAGTCCCGAGGAAACTTTAGCAATGGAAATTCACTTTCTGTTATACCTGTTAACATTTTCTGAAAACAGTATCGCGGCAGGAGTTCTGTTACTATTATTTTCTTACTGCTTATGACTCTAGGAAGTAGAAGTTGTTACCAGCTTTCTTCCCCTGGGTCTTTTTTTTTTAACCAGAGGGCCACCTTGTTTTCAGCAAAATAACTTGGTTCTCAGACACGTGACTTTACGCTTATTTATTTCATGGTGCTTATATTACTTTAGGTCTCACATGACTAAATTATTCCTATGTAAAATTCTAGTCCTTTGTTTGGTATTGCTGCCAACTTGGTCCCAGTTTCAAATATATGTTCAAATTTCATTAGTTTATGCTTATTTTTTTGTACTGTCATTAATGAAAATATTAAATAAGGTGCTGTTCCAAAACATCATTGGTAATTCCTTTTCAGCCTAATCTATTTCCTTCTTCCGTTCAATTAGTTCCTTACCCATCTTATGATTCCTACAATAATCCTTGTTAATAATTTTAACAAGTTAAATAATTTTTTATAGGCAGCAGTTAATAATTTTTTACATGCAACAGTAACAGATGCTTTGCTGTAAAGCCTTACATTTGAAGGAGGTACATTTTGGCAGTTCCTGCTGGAAAGGCACGTGAATCCCATCCAGCCATGTGCCTGCATCAAAGGACGTCCAGGACAGAGCCGGCCCAGCCTCCCTTTGGGCTCTTTGCGGTGTGGAGGGACACACGCTTCCTGCCCTTTGGGCTGAGTGTTAAACACTTCAATTAACTGTTTGTGCCAGCTCAACTTTCGTGTGAATAAAGAATATTGATTTGGCATTTTTTCTCTTTTGTTTATTAATGTAACAACCCTTACTTACCGATTGCCTAAAATGGTACCCGAGTACCAGTTTAATAGTAAGGAATGCAGCTTTCGTGCACTGACCTTTCTGAAATCTTGCCATGATTATTATTAAAAAAAGACAAGCATTAGCAACTCTATTTTCTCAGCATAGCATCTAAGGGAAAAATAGAACATCTGTAAGAGGCTACAAATCCAATTAGACCAGTCTAAGAGGGTACTTAAAAAAAAAAAAAAGCTGAATCCAGTTCCTGCCCTTGGCTATTCAGTGACAGCATGGCTGAAGTTCTGCTGCTCCACTGAAGGAAAAGCTCCTTACATTGAGGGAGCCCATTTTACTGATCGTAATAGCAAAACTTTGTCCTTTCTTACACCATCCTCTGAGATTGGACACTACTAATAAACAGTATAAAGAAAAAGGTCTTACTCTCAGTATTTTCTCAGTTGTACATAAAGAGGAGCTCTCAGGCTTGTCCTTTATTTAAAAGCAGTCCTTTATTAAAAGTGACCGTCCTCCACGACAACAAAAGAGTTACCTTTCTCTCATCCTCTGTCCCCAGATTCCCCCTCGACCACTGCTCTTGATCTGCACCCACATCTGCCCACCCACTATGTGTAAAATACTTGTTTTTCGGTGAAAGCTGTTTCTGTCACATGCCTTGGCCAGTCACCAGGCTGAGCAGGTGAATTTGCGCGTGTACAAGATCTGCCAGGGGCACGCACAGTCTGATGACCACAACAGCCTGTCTTCTTCAGGTGTTTCAATCCACACTGGATTCCTGCAACAACGTATGTATGGCAACAACGTAGTATGGGCAATAAACAAGAGGAGCTGGAAGCCATTATACAGCAGGACGGCTACGACTTGGTCGCCATCACAGAAACGTGGTGGGACAACTCGCATGACTGGCATGCTGTCATAGATGGCTACAGACTCTTTAGGAAAGACAGACCAACAAGGAGAGGTGGGGGAGTTGCTCTATATGTGAGGGAGCAACTGGAATGCATTGAGCTTGGCCTGGGGGCAAGTGAAGAAGGAGTTGAAAGCTTGTGGGTTAGAATTAAGGGACAGGCTCATAACGGTGACATTACTGTGAGTGTGTACTACAGGCCACCTGACCAGGAGGAGGAGGTTGATGAGGCCTTCTACAGGCAGCTGCAAGCAGCCTCACAGTCACAGGCTCTGGTTCTCATGGGGGACTTCAACCACCCTGACATCAGCTGGGAAGACCATACAGCTAGGCAGGCGCAATCCAGGAGGTTCCTACAGAGCATCGATGATAACTTCCTGATGCAAGTGGTGGAGGAACCAACAAGGAAAGGCGCGCTGCTGGACCTCGTGTTAACAAACAAGGAGGGACTGGTGGAGGACGTGAAGGTTGGAGGTAGACTCGGCTGCAGTGACCATGAAATGGTCGAGTTCAGGATCCTGCGTGGAGGAAGCAGGGCGATAAGCAGGATCAAAACCCTGGACCTCAGGAGGGCTGACTTTGCCCTCTTCAAGGAGCTACTGGGAGGAATCCCGTGGGCCAGGGCTCTCGAAGGCAGGGGGGTCCATGAGTGCTGGTCGCTTTTTAAACAACACTTCTTCCATGCACAGGAGCAATGCATCCCCCTGAGAAAGAAATTTAGCAAAGGAGGCAGGAGACCTGCATGGTTAAACAAGGAGCTTCTAGCGGAGATCAGGCAGAAGAGAAAGGTGCATGGAATGTGGAAAGAGGGACAGGCCACTTGGGAAGAATACAGAAACGTGGTGAGAGCATGCAGGGATGCGACGAGGAAGGCCAAGGCTCACCTGGAATTGAAGCTGGCAAGGGATGTCAAAAACAACAAGAAGGGCTTCTTCAACTACATCAGCAGCAAAAGGAAGGCTAGGGACAACGTGGGGCCGCTGCTGAATGAGGAGGGTGTCCTGGTGATGGAGGATGCAGAGAAGGCAGAGCTAATGAATGCCTTCTTTGCTTCAGTCTTCAGTGCTAAGACTGGCCCTCAGGAATCCCAGGCCCCGGAGGTAAGAGATGAAGCCTACAAAGAGAACGACTTTCCCTTGGTCGAGGAGGACTGTGTGAGGGATCGCTTAAGCGATCTGGACATCCACAAATCCATGGGCCCCGATGGAATGCACCCACGAGTGCTGAGGGAGCTGGCGGATGTCATTGCTGAGCCACTCTCCATCATCTTTGAGAGGTCCTGGAGGACAGGAGAGGTGCCCGAGGACTGGAGAAAGGCCAATGTCACTCCAATCTTCAAAAAGGGCAAGAAGGAGGACCCAGGGAACTACAGGCCGGTCAGCCTCACCTCCATCCCGGGAAAGGTGATGGAGCAGCTTATCCTGGAGGCCATCATGAAGCAAGTGGAAGAAAAGAAGGTTATCAGGAGTAGTCAGCATGGATTCACCAAGGGGAAATCATGCCTGACCAATCTGATAGCTTTCTACGATGACATGACTGGCTGGGTAGATGAAGGGAGAGCCGTGGATGTTATCTACCTTGACTTCAGCAAGGCTTTCGACACTGTCTCCCATGATATCCTCCTGGGGAAGCTGAGGAAGTGTGGGCTGGATGAGTGGTCGGTGAAGTGGATAGAGAACTGGCTGAATGGCAGAACTCAGAGGGTTGTCATCAGCGGCGCTGAGTCTAGTTGGAGGCTGGTAACAAGTGGTGTCCCTCAGGGGTTAGTACTGGGCCCAGTCTTGTTTAACTTCTTCATCAACGACCTGGATGAAGAGTTAGAATGTACCCTCAGCAAGTTTGCTGATGACACCAAACTGGGAGGTGTGGTAGATACACCAGAAGGCTGTGCTGCCATTCAGCGTGACCTGGATAGGCTGGAAAGCTGGGCAGAGAGGAACCTGATGAGGTTCAACAAGGGCAAGTGCAGGGTCCTTGCACCTGGGGAGGAACAACCTCATGCACCAGTACAGGCTTGGGGTGGACCTGCTGGAGAGCAGCTCTGCGGAGAGGGACCTGGGTGTCCTGGTGGACGACAGGTTAACCATGAGCCAGCAGTGTGCCCTGGCTGCCAAGAAAGCCAATGGGATCCTGGGGTGCATCAAGAAGAGTGTGGCCAGCAGGAGGAGGGAGGTTCTCCTTCCCCTCTACACTGCCCTGGTGAGGCCTCATCTGGAGTACTGTGTCCAGTTCTGGGCTCCCCAGTTCAAGAAGGATGAAGAGCTACTGGAGAGAGTCCAGCGGAGGGCTACAAGGATGGTGAGGGGACTGGAGCATCTCCCCTACGAGGAGAGGTTGAGGGAACTGGGCTTGTTCAGCCTGAAGAAGAGAAGGCTGCGAGGGGACCTTATAAATGCCTACAAATATCTGAAGGGTGGGTGTCAGGAGGATGGGGCCAAGCTCTTTTCAGTGGTGCCCAGTGACAGGACAAGGGGCAATGGGCACAAACTGAGGCACAGGAAGTTCCGTCTGAACATGAGGAGGAACTTCTTCCCTCTGAGGGTGACGGAGACCTGGAACAGGCTGCCCAGGGAGGTTGTGGAGTCTCCTTCTCTGGAGATATTCAAGACCCGCCTGGACAAGATCCTGTGCAGCCTACTGTAGGTGACCCTGCTTTGGCAGGGGGGTTGGACTAGATGACCCACAGAGGTCCCTTCCAACCCCTACTATTCTGTGATTCTGTGATTCTGTGATTCTGTAACAATATTCAAACTCAAGGACAGCAGCAAAAATGTCTGAACTTATACTGCGTGGTGTACTATGTACATTATATACATCCATGACACAAAAATCTGATTTTTAAGTAAAAAAACTAAAGGTGGGGTTATTAACTTCCAGTGTTTTTCAGATGTCTGCTATTGTCAGAATTTAAAAAGTTAAGGTTATGCTAAGACTGAAAAAAAAATGTAAAACTAGTCCATCTGCAATGAAATTGAGAACTGTTTGATGCAAGCGAATGAGAGAACTTATCACGGGATCTGATGACAGCCTCCTGATTCCCTGACTTGACCTGCACTGGAATCGACCACAATATTTGACTCCTGAGCCGTCCACCACAGGTCAGCCAGCCTCTGGTGAACTCCTGTCTTCCCAGTTGAGATCACAGAGCCTTAAACTGCCTGAGCAGCACATAGCGATCAGGGAATCTAGCCTGCAGTTTTTCGTTTACCAGTGTATGACGATCCAGTGAGTGAATGCCCAAGAGCAGACTTGTTTCAACGTGATCTGGCATTAGAAAGCACTCGGTGCTGGCTGATGAAAGACTCTCCTGTGCAATTAGCCCATCTGAACGGGTGTCATGCTTTTCAGTCTGCAAAGATGTTGACTTTGTAGAAAAATTTATATATGGAAACAGTTTTATTTTTTGCAATTATGGTGAGGGGGAAGAGGAGAATTCTTTTTTCCCAAATATGTTGTGTAGACCATCTTTGTCCCTTTAGCTCTCGTTTCCTGTTGCAGTTCCAGTTTAGGGCCTCTCTCTTGCTTCTGATTTTATTCAACTGCTAATGAAAAAAAATGTCAGTTACAAGTTTATTTTTGTCTTAGTATTCTTCCTAACTGTGTTTACTGTAATTCTTGCCAGTAGAATTTTGTACCTTTGCCACTTTTTCACCATGATACTCCTTTTTTCGTTGTTAATATGGGAGATTTAATGGTAGAATACTAAATATCCATCATAAACCTCAAAGCAGGTAATTTGGTCATCTGTCTTACGAATCATCTGGGGAAATTTCCCTTTCACAAGGTGGAACTTCCACTCCTGGCCGTGGATTTCTTTGGAGCACAGTGGGGCTGGGCTCAGCCACCCTCATCCCTCCAGGCAACCGGTGGATACCAGGATTGGACATTTTCTTGCTCCCCCCATTCCCTTTTTTCTAATTTTTCCAAACCCAATCGTAATTTTCTCACACTGAAGAGGCTAACTGGAGGTTAGGATGACATAAGGAAACATGAATTTTTAAATAATAAGATTTCTGCCGCTGTGGCCTGTTTTTTCAAAGTTGGTAGTCACTCCTTGGCTCTGCTGAAAGCAGTGCATAAGAAAATAATTCTGTATTACTCAACCCAATCAGTCACGTACAGCAGCAGCTCCATTACATAGAGCAGAAAAGTTCATGGGAAATGCTTAGCCTAGGAGGAAGATTCCCTTGAGCAGTCAAGTAAACTTTTGGTTTGGTCTTTGATGCTCTGTTAGAACACTCTGAACTGCAGCAGAGAGCAAAGGAAGGCTTTCGAAAGTAGTGATTCAGAACAGAAAAAGAGCATCCTGTCTCTTCTATTATTCAACTTCTAATAGTTTCACCAAAACCTATGACTATTCTTAACATAATCTTGAATTTACAAAGACACGTAATGTAATTTCAGTGTAGTCCAAACAATGTTCCTTTCCCCAGCTGTCATTACCATGAACTTTCCCTACTTTTTTTTTTTTCTGGTCACAGTATATGCTCAGTAACCTTCCTTTAAAAAAAACACATCACAGGCAATGGTCCAAGCAGTCTTGCACTCTGAGATATCAGAATGCCTTGAGCAAGATTTTCTAATTTTTTTACAGTAGGAACTATGTACTTTATTTCTTTTTTATCTGTTTGCTATTCAATATAACCCATGTCAACAAGCATTAAACTATAAAACTGAAATGAAAATGATCTGAGCTCGGTTGTTCTCGCTCCATTCTGAGCGGCTATCAAACATACTGTTCAATTCTAGATTTCCTCCCAGTACATTTCTCAATGATACTCCAAGTTTGTAGTCATACAACAGCCATATCGAATATTCTAGCCTCTAGGTCACCACCAGGTTTGCCTTTGTCTATTACAGCAATAGACAGGACACCAACGTTTTCCAGATAGAATGGAGAGGATAAGCTGAACCCAAAAGTGTGTTACGTCTCCAGCAATAAGCAGCCAAAGGGCAAGAGACATGATGGAGAGAAAGGTGGTGAGGAGCACAAGTGGCTTCTTGACTGTTCTTGTCCCGCTCTTCCTCTCACTGCCACAGCCATGGGCTGGAAAATGCAAGCATCCCCGCTTTGCGAAATCAGATCCTCCCTTGTATGTAACACCTGAAAGCACAGTTTAAGAATACTACTAGAGCTGAAACATCAGGCACTCAGAAGTCAAGCAGTTTCAAAATGAAGATGTGCACAGGTTTAACCTCACCTTTGATGAGGTGTTGAATGACACGATACCTTTAGTTACACAAAGACAGGTTACTTCTTCCACACAAACTGTTCCCTACTCAGTGCTCAGTCTGTATCTAGTCTATGGATGATTCAAACTCCTTGCTGTTGATGACGCAGCAAATATTCAGGGCTTTTTCCCCACTCGTTGTTCAACACAGAGCTCTGCTGCCTGCTATTCACACACACCTCTGAGGGCCAAATTGTTCACTTCCACAATGGCGTTACTATGGCACTACGCACTGCAGTCCCAGAATTCCACAACGATTCATGTATCTTTCCAACTCTCTGGAGGTTTTCTTATTGCCATCTTACAAATGTAGAGTGAGGGCAAGTTAAAAAGTTTCTATGGATTTTGGGAACTCAGTATGAGAGGTCACGTACAGCACTCGTCTCCTGAAAGCACCTGTCTCCGGCTGCAGCTGTGGGCGCTCAGCATGTGAATCGGGCTTCAATTTCCCACCTCAGATGCAGAAAGTGGGGGACACGTAACCAGAGCTCCCCAGCGGCTTTAATCAACCGCAGGCCTATTCTTTCAGAATGACAAAGTGCAGTAATCTCATTCATCCTTTAATTTAGCACAAGAGGAGCGGATATCTCTGGGGATTAGTTATCGGTTGTAAAATCCATTCACCAAGTCTCAAATTTTACAGATTAGCAAAGATGGATAAAAATAGAATTTTTTAACTGTTTCTGACCTCCCTCCCATTAAAAGCACCTAATTAATTTAAAAATTTCGCTCCCTATTGACATTGCAAATTAATTTTTATCAATGGCAAACAAATCTAATTATTGATTGCACACCTAGGGGTTTCAACCTGGTTTTTTGAAGAACCCATTTGCAAAAAACATTTATTAATGTCTAATAATTTAGTCTGGATATACCACCTTGGTGTGCTCAGACGGTAAGTTTTTCAGCTGTGCTAAGAACTCTAAACACCCATGAAAATTAGTAGGAATTCAGGTGGTTTTGATTTTGAAATCTGGCCGAGTGACTTCAAGACAGACAAGCTGCAGTTTAGCCTCCATGTTGACCTGAGATGATGGTGGACGTTAGCAAGAAATCAAGCCTTTCCCAGTTAGAAGGGGCCAGCTGTAGCGCATGCTGGTGACATGTGCTTGTTGCCACAGAGGCCACCCCTCTCCTGGTGAAGCCCAGATTGCCTGACACTGGATAGAAAGATGTCAGAAGTGGCCTCAGAGTTCAAATTCATCCATTACTGTATCCCCGTCTTGAGACCCCGGAGGTCTGTTCTTCACAGGTTCTGAACATCCATGCGTTGGTACTCGCAGGTCGCTTCATGCCACCTTTCCCTTCTCTTCAACCAGTTTTACATCAAACACTGCTTCAGCACCCTGTTTAATGTAGGTATCGCCATGAGTGGTATTTGTCAGCTAGAATTTTAAGTGAATCTCAAACCAATTTTGTTCAATCCAGACCTGCAAATGCTCTCTCCAGCATCCCTAGCAAACCAGCAGAAGAGATTATGGAAATTTTCCTCATGAGCCCAAACTACCGTGCACACTGAAGTGGCTGGTCTGGTACCAAGCCTTCCTACAGCCTTAGAAGTCAGCTCAAAACACGCTGACCCAAGCACTCATGTACACAGATGTTTAGGTCTTTGGTTAATGTAAGTCACATTTGTAGTTTTCAGTTAATGTAAGCCACGTCTCCTGCCATTCTCACAGGTAACTTTGTCTAGCTGTGTTTCATCTCTTAGGCCCTGAACACTCCACTTTAGGCTCCTTTCCAACTGCTCTTTCCAGCAACACAGAAAAACCATTGTCATTCAGTCACAGCATAGGTAATAAAAGACCAGCTCACAGCTTCCCAGTCATAACTAAAATCAACCTACTTTTTTCTTTGCCTTTTTTAAACACTATCAGACATACAGTTGCACAGTTCTCAAGAATTTTTCCTTCTGGCCCATGCTGAATTCCTGTTCCTCAGTGAATAAAACTTCTAGCATGCTCCAGAGTAATGACACTTTCTAATAAAATTTTGGAAACAAGAAGAAAAGCTTCATAATAGCTGAAATCAACAGTACATTGAAACATTTTTTCCTAGATACAATTGAATTGCTGTGATATTCATAAAACAAATCCTACTGCACTCTTCCATCAAGCAATCTGACATCTTCTAGACCCTGCAAATATTTATTTTCATACTAAACTGAATTCAGTATGAATTAATTTAAAAATCTCAAAGGCTTTGCTAGTTTTATGGCTATGAAATAACTGATACTGAAAATCAGTAATTTCTGTATTGGATGCTAAAATTCTTTTCAAGTACTTTTAGTTATACTGTGAAATGTTCAATAATTGAGAAAGAAAGAAACACCACAACTACAGCTGATATGACCTGCAGCTACACCTTCTTACACCAGTTAAAGATTTCTCCCTTTAGGAACTTTCTATTCCTTTAGTAAGCTTAGTCCCTGAATGTAGAATACAACCACCACATCGATATTTAAGTGAGTATTTGTACTGCTGTGGAGAGAGTTATATGACTTCAGCTCTCAGTAATCCAGGCTTCTGTATAGCTTCTCATCCTCTAAACACTCTTAGTGTCTCAAGTACTGGATGGATTTTTAGACATATTGCTTATCACTATTGCAGGATAAAGTCCTTCATTCTTAACGACCTTTAAATATTAACTATTTAATTCTATGTTTTAAAAACCATGCACAGGGAATAAGTGACATGTTTTCTCTTAATGAAATGGTCAAATATACAGAGCTGTGTAACCATACATGTGCTTTTTCAACATACATAAATAAAAGAAACTACTTGTAAATTTATAGTGCAAAATTTCTGTTGACTTTTTTGATAGTTTTTAATCCCAAGAGCTATTACAGCCTCTAAAATACAGTTGCAACAAATTCCCCCCATCCTGTAATTTAAAAAGAAATCATGCCACTTTAAACATTCCATCAACAATAGTGAATAAATACAATCAAAATATCCCAGGATATGAATGTCTGAACAGTTCTGCAGCCGCTGTTCAAAGAGTGTCTTTGCCAGATCATCCTGAGGAGGGTACAGTGCTCATCAGCCTCCTGAAACAGAGTTTATGACTGCTCACACCAACGATATGCAGAGCGGCAATCGGTACCGTTCCTCTTGTAACCATGGTGCTCCAGTCTTCTGAAAGAAGTCCTCAAATCACAGGCAAGGTTCAGGAGGATTACTGCTGCTCAGCCAGCTCTTTCTGCCCTCAAAAAAGCGTGGTGAAGGCTACATGTGCAGCATTGAGCCTCCAAAAGACTCCCTTTGTGTCTGTATATATGTCTACAGGCTTTGAATATTTTCCCTCTGTCCTCTAGAGCCAGAAAATGTAAATAATAAAGTAGTCTAAATTCTGTCTTGTCTGGGCATGGATATAGCACAAACCTCTCTATCTCTTTCCCCTTTCGCCCCTACCCCCTTCCTCCCCCCTCCCCCAATACATCTTAAAGCTCTGCCAAGATATCTGGGTTACTGAATCTTAGATAAACTGCCTGATAGATATTGTTCCCTGTGGATTTTGGACCCATTAACAGGACAAATGATCTGCAATTAATGTGCTCAGAAGCCTAGACTTGGGGAGGGGGGAAGAGGGGGACAGAGGAAGAAAGGAAAAGAAGAAGGTAATTTCTATGCTTTTTTTTTTTTTGAGGGTGTGTTTGCCTGTGAAGGTAGACTGTCCTTGGCATAGCTGGAACTGACCTTTTGTTCAGGCTCTTCTTTATAGTTGGATAAACTGACAAACAGCTCTGCGATCCTTAGCTGAAATGTGCCGTTCTATCCTGTACAAATATACATATACAATTTCTATGATCATGCAGGTGTACCTATGCTTGTATGCATACTTCCCATTTGTAATTAAAAAGCAGACCTGCAAAGGCTTACAAGCATGACCTGAGTAACTAAGTACACAGTAAAACTCAGATGCTACCTTTGTGTTTTGTAGCCCTTATACCTAGCCTGTAACTATCACGTGTTACTTTAATCCTATTTACAACATTTTACTCACATCACTGAATTACTTATAAGTATATAACTATTAATTTTCCCTTTGTGTATTTTTATGCCTAACTTCTTCTCTGGCAATGTTCTATTTTAACTGAATCCTTTGCTTAGCTTCTTTTTCACCCCCACTCAATTTTTGGTTCATGTAATTTAGGCACCTTTTCTTCTTACATCACTAAAAATTCTATTATTAAGTCAATTCCCAGCTTACTAATTCACTACTCCTACTATTTCATTCTAAACTGTATTAAATCAACAAAATAAATCCTGTACACATCTTCTTGCCTCTTCCACGCTGAACTACTTCTGCCTACCAATGTCTTTTCTAACAGGGCTGTTTGCTTTTAATATAATCTTGAATGGCCCAGTGAAACTGAGAGAGAGAGAAAGGCTGACCTTATTGCCCAACGGTTAGATCATGTCTTTGAATCACCCAGAGCAAAAATGTGAACCTTTAAAATCTCAGGCCACGCAGATGTCCTGGCTACTGGACAATGAGCCATGCTGGGGTCATTTCTGGCCCTTTCTGCATCTTTTTCTGGCCCTTGCCAATGGATTTCTTATTAAAAAATGTATGTTTCTCAGGAACAACCTTAGTCAGACAACACAGCATTTTCAAACAGAAGAGTGTTTCCTGGAAAAACTCCTGTTCAGCTGTGGTTACCATGGATAAGACGTAAATCTTTCATACACATAAAATGATACAGATTATCCAGCTCTTCTTTCACTTTGCCTAGCATGTTTTTCACACCTATACGGATATCATAAAAAGACTCCGCTCCAACGACTCAGGACATGCCAAACTTCAATATGTTATTCACTGCGTTGAAATTTTTAGATTTATAATTTCCAGTTTCATTCTTACATGTAGCCTCACATTCATCTCTAGACACACTAGCAATGCAGAGATGATATTCCACCCTCTCAGCCAGCATTCAGTATCTTTACTAGTTTAGAATCCCTTACCAAAAAGATTTAAATATGCCCTTACAGAAATAACTTACTGATAGTCACTTCTCTTCCTTTTTTCAAAACTATCAAGTCCCACATTTGTTTTAGAGCCCCACAGCATCCCTGACTTCAAGAATGGAGTAATTTTTCTAGTCTTGCTGGTAATTTTCATAAATTACTTACACCCTGTAGGATTTCTTTTTCCACGGTTCAGAAAATTATTGACAACATGGTAATAAAAACCACAATCAGAACAACCTCACAAGGTTGGTACATCTAAACACGGATGCTAGACTTATTATATAAGTTATTAAAAACCTTGGCATTGAGAAATGTCTTGAGAAAATGACTGCGTACCAGCAAGTAACCTGCATGTGTCATAACACATTATTTACATTGTGATTCTGTTATTTATCTAATTTACACACAGACTCAAGTCTTGCAGTTTTTACACGTCATTAACAAAATTCATTATACCTAACACCACTGACTCAATCTGTCTCTTTCTGGGGCTGTACCTTTGCTAGGTGCAGCCTACTATAAAACTATAAAATACAACCAGGTAGGGAATGCTTGACAATTTTAGTCCTGAGAATTGCTGCTTGAGTTATTTCCAAATGCCCAATTCACCTACCAATTGACTCTTTACTCTTTCCCTGACACCTTCCGCCTGTCTTTACTAGCCTTGTGTACTCAAGGATTTCTTCCTGTCTTCGATGAATGTCCTTTCTCTCTTGATTTTTCATACTGCTTCACATGCATTGGAACAAATGTCATTATTTTGCTAACCCTCCACATGGACTGTCTATGAGAATTTTAATTTCCCTTTAAAATCTGCCTAGTATTTGATCATAAATGCACAGGAGCTATGCAAATCATTCGTTGCAGAGCTGCAATGACTTCCAGTAATATTACTGCTATTTTGTATTTTGATGAACAACTTGTTCTCTCGCTGTGCCTGCCATTTGCTCCTTTCTTACCTTCAGCTGTTTTGCGGGTCTCTGCTAATTCAGATGACCTTTTTCCTTGTTCCTACTATTAGCTTTTAAAGCCAGATGGTTTGCATAACCCATGAGAATATACTGATTTATGTTTCAGCACTTTCATTTCTCATCTTGCCCTTTCCATAGAATGCTTTTCCCTCCTTTTCTTGTTTCTCCCCTTTCAGTGCTCAGATTTCTTTCAGAGTTGTCAAAATTGATTTTCCTGGGGTAAAGGGACCTTTTGGGTTAGTGACACCTCTCCTCTGCAAGACGTAAGCAGCCACGTAACAGACCTCAAGAGCAGAAATGCTTGAAAAGACCGTCCAACCCTTTTGCAAACCCTGGGTCAGCGACCACCATCCAGTATCAATATTTTTTTTAAATTTCTGTTTTCTGAATCAAATATTGCCCTTTTTTGCATCTGAGTCACCAACATTGACCACAAAGGAGAGGAGGTGACTCTGCACCAGCTCTGGAAGCCATGACCACTTTTCCCCAGCACGGAGGCTCACACTTTTCCCACAGAGCGACACCGAGAGAGGAAGAGAAGTCCACAACGGTTTGTCAGGGCACCAGGAGCCATCAGTGCCCTGTGTGTCCCCCACGAGCTCCCGCCCAGCTCTCCTGCCCGCAGCCCAGGGCAAAGCTCTGACCCCAGGCTGGGCTGACCACCCATGGCCGGTCCCTGCTGGCCCCAGCATGGTGGCTGGACTCCCTGTGTCCGCCCTGGGCTGGGCGTGTGGGCGCTGGATGCTCTGCCACCTGTGAGGTGAGCAAGGAGGAGCAGCGGCCCTCTTCCAGCAGACTGGAGTGTGACTCTGTCATGGCCGTACCTGGCGAAAGCCGGGGATGGAGCACGTCAGCGAGTGTGGTTGGAGCTGTTTACCTCAAGGATGAAGAAGACTGGGAGCATCTGAAACTTCATGGCTGAATAAGGCAGATGTCAGGGTGACAGAGGTGGCTGGGACCAGCCGTCGCTTGCCGTGGCACGGAGCTGGCTGTCCTGCTCAAAGCCGCGTCCCCTGCCAGGGACATGGCAGCTGCGCGGCCTCTCCTCGGTGACCGCGACTGCTGTCCTACCGGCTGGGTGCCACCGCCCCGAGCTCGTGAGAAAAGGAGCGCCTGTGCGTGAGCACGGAGCCGACGGGTGGGTGCCCGAGCCCGGCTCCCTCCCGGCAGCCCGCAGCCAGCGCTCCCACTCGCGGGGGGCCGTCGGGGACAGGAGGCGGAGGGCAAACACGGCGTGGGCTGCCGGAGGTGTTCACCTGGGGCCTCAGAAAACCCTGCGCGATGGCGAGTCGTTTCATGTGGAAAGAACGACGTCAAATAAAGCGCAGCTGAGGAGGCCGCGGGGAGAACCCACGCAGCCGGCGCGTTTTTCAGGACAAAACTTCGACGGGGGCTGAACTGGTTTTACACAGCGGCGCGGGGAACGAGCACGTTTGGCAGCGCCCTCCCCGCGCTCGGCCATCTTTACGGCGGGTCCGGGCGAACAGCCCTTCTGGCGGGAAGCACCCCCCCGCCCCTCGCCCGGCGGCGCACGGTCCGGGCAGCGCCCGCAGGCTCGCGGCCCGCCTGAGGCGGAGCCTCCGCCAGCGCCAGGGACGGCCGAGGGGCCGGGGGACTGCCCCTGCCCTCACCCCGCCCGAGGAGGGGGCCGCCGCCCCGCCATCCCGGCAGCGAGGGCAGCGCCCTCCCCCGCGGCCGAGCGGGGAGCGGAGAGGCGGCGCCGCGGAGCGGGAGCGAGCTGCCCCCCTCCCCGCCATTCCCCGCGCCTACCGGGCGGGCGGGCCGGGCGGGGCCGGCTCGGGGGCGGGCGGGCGGCGCTGGGCGCTGTCCTGGGTGTTGAATCCGCTGCGGCTGCCGCTCGCCGGAGCCGCGGGAGGCAAAGGGCGGGCGGGCGGCATGGAGTGAGGGCCGGCGGCGGCGGGCAGGGGAGCGGGACAGCCGCCTGCGATGGGCCAGGCATGATGGGGGCGCTCGGCTCCGTCCTCCCGCCGCTGCTGCCGCCGCTGCCGCCGCTGCCGCTGCTGCTGCTGCTGCTGCAGGTCCTCGCCGCCGCCCCGCGCAGCCAGCCGCCCTCCGCCGGAGCCGCCGCCGAGGCGCGGATCGGTGAGTGGGGCGAGGGGCGGGAGGCGTGGGGCTGGCGGGGAGCGGGGCCGCGCCGTCCCCGCGCTCCCTCCGCTGCTGCCCGAGAGCTCCGACAGGCCCCCGGCGGCCGCGCCCGCACGGCTCCCGCTGCGGGGCCCGTCCTCCGGCCCCTCACGACCGGCTCCCGCTGCGGGGCCCCGGCCACCGGCCTCTCACGACGGCTCCCGGTGCGGGGCCCTGTCCTCCGGCTCCGTATGGCGCAGCTGCCGGCGGAGGGTCCCTGTCCTCCGGCCCGTCACGACTGGCTCCCGGCCCCTCACAGCTCCTGGGCGCCGCCGGTCCCAGGGCACCCCGAGGCCGGCCCGGGGGCCCCCGCTGCCGCAGCAGCACATCCCGCCGGGACCTCCGGGTCCCTCTGCGCGGAGCCAGCCTCAGCCAGTCTCCTCACACGCTGAAAACTTCCACCGAGGCAACCACAAGGCCCCGAAAGTCGAGGTCCACCGGTGAGGAGTCACCATAAACGCACCCAGCCTCCACATATTCAACCCTCCTCTCGGTTCGGAGGATTCAGCCCACTAAACTGCCCTCGCAGCTGGAAACCGCAGGAAATGCCCAGGCCACAAACCCCCAGCTGCAGCCCAGCCTTCGCTGGTGTCCAGCCCTATCCCATTCTGTTGGAGGTGAAAGTCAGCACTGGCTCCTGGTGAAGGCTCTTTCAGAGATGTCTGAAAATACCTGGTGCTGCCCAGGGAAGACCATTCAACAGCCTCCTGCTGTCGCTGTCCATTCCCTTCCTCTTTTGGAAGATACCATCTGCAATAAACATCCCCACCTGCTAAAATGACCCACGCTAACATGAAGGGATCCTCAAAACAAGCTCGCTGTGTTTATGATCAATGCTGTTCTCCTGTGCCACTCTCCTTGGCAGTCCTCTCCTTGCACTGAGGCACTGGTGACTGTGTGCTCACCAGAATTTTCTCCAGTGATACCTACTGGTACAGTCAGTCTCATTTCACTTACAGTATCTTTCCGAAACTGACTTGGAGTCAAGAAGGTCATAACTTGGAGAATTTTATATTTTTTCCCAATTTAATACCTACCTAGAGTGGTTATGGAGATCAGAGAGTGAAAGCTAAAGTAGCTGTCCCTAAGAGATGTTTTGCTAAGACAAAAAAAGAAAATGACTTCAAGAAACAAAGGAAGCCTCCCACAGAAGTATCAGTGCAGCCTTCCTCACGTACATTCTGTTTATCAAGAAGGAACTGAAATCAGCTGACCATGTTTTTAATGAGGCTTCTGTCAAATGGCAATAAAAATGAGCTATTAAATGCTTGCTATACTGAAGGTAGTGATGCAAGGTTTTAAGGAGAAATGGTTTGGACTGGATATATCCCTCCTTCCTCTCTCCTGGTTGCTATAGATATAGACTGTTTCTCCTAATCTGCTGAGGAGAAAGCTTGCGTGAAAATATTGAAAGCAATAGCTGTAATTTTTACCTTTAATAATGCAATAGGCTATACACTGTGCTTTCAAACCAGTCAGAGTTTGATGCCATCTCCCAAAACATCAACTGCAAATCAGTCTGGGCCACAAAATGCTTTTCAGCATGTTGTAGCTACACGACAATGTTTGTGTGTTTGTCACTTCCCTGTAGCTTCCCTGTGCTTCTGTCTTGGCAAGGATGCCTGCCTGACTGTTGAGGCTGTCCTTACGTGGAAGGGAAGGGAGGAAGAGCAGGCTTGGTTTTACATAGTGAATCCAGTGGTCTAGGAGGTATAATTCAGAGGTTATTTCAGTAGCAGTAAAACAACTTGAGCCTGTCTGCTTCTTCTGGGATAGGGAACTAACTGATATCTCACGGATCTCTGTGAAAGATGGGAAAGGAGTTATTGTGTTTGACAAGATGCAGGAAAATGTTTGCATTGCTGGAAGTGAAACAGTTTTAGCTGTCTCTTCCCTTAGAATTCCTTTATTTCTTTTATTCATTGGTGTTTCAGATCTCATTAAACCTGAGTTCAAACTATTTATTATAGTAGATTCTGTTCAATTTTAGACTACAATTTTTAGACACAATCAGGAGATGCAACTGTAATTTTACAAGGTATCTGAGTTGTGGTTATAGGAGGAACATACTTATTTGGTGTCTTTTTGTGCGCAGTTCCATTTTCTTTAATTGAAAATTGAACACAGATGCATTATGAAACCTCTTTAATATGTGATGGAAACTGCCTTAAAAGCGGTGTAATTATAGAAACAGTTTTTTATTAATTTGTTCCTATTAACTGTTTCAGAAAGTCTTCCTAAAAGCTGGTTCAGAAGTAGAAGTTCATGACCTTTACCATTTCATAGGATGTTTTCATCCAATTTCATTATTTTCCTCTTTTTTTTGGTCAACTTTAGTCTATGCTTTCCAATATAATAATCATCTTGAAATGGTGACCTATTTATTTTGCAACATACTTACAAACTTGTTTAAGAAATTGGAAGTTTTAATGTTGCAGTTAAATACAATAAAAGATTTGGATTTGTGCTTCTTCTGCCTATGTAATTCATGAGGCTTTGTAGATTGTTCCTGGGGAAAGGTGTTTTTATAGGATGCTATTGTCAGGAAAAGCACATATGATTCCATTTCTTGACATTTAGAGTAGCAGACTAAATGAGAAAAAATGAGGAAAAGTATGGTCCTCCCCCTCTCTCTGTCTCTTGCCCACGTTTAGCCCAAGAGAGATATTCTCATGTTTTCCGCAGAAAAAATCAGCTGAGTACATAGCAGTGTTCATCAGTCTTTGATAAAACACTGGGTCTGGGAGCTTAATATTCTAAATAGATCTTTTTGTTTATAAGACACAGTCCATTTAAGATTATGGAACTTCTTTTCAAGTGTTTTATGAAGTAATCATCTATGACCAATATATCCCGGTCATGTTTTCTAAGTTCCACAGATTTGGGTTATTCTGCTCCAGTAGTGATGGTTGTGTGGATTTTTTTCAATGAGACATTTTCTTATTAGCAAATAATTATGCTGCGGAAGCAGTTAAACTTAAAATGCCTTCCAATAAACACTAAGCAGTTACTTCAGTAAAATTTGCAGCTCCAACAACTGAAGTTGTTCCATGCAGTTGTACAGCTTGTTAAATAGACTAATCTATTCAGAAAGTTGCAGTGGTATTTTATTTTCATATTAGATAGGCTGGGTGAGGTAGAGAACTGGGGAACAAAGTAAACTGTGAACATTCTTAATCACATTATTTCATTAGTCCTAAAATACTGATACTTTATAGCAGAAGTTGTCCTGGTATGTTTTAGAAAAGAGACTGTGTGCTTGCTGCAGTGCATTCACATTGACCTCTATTGTGTAAAATGATGCTTATAACCTTCACTGAATATGAGTATAATTTTGCAGTATAATTTGATCTTTTGTGCTGCCTGCAATCCCATTTTTTGGTCTGCATTTTCTTCTTAAATGAGTACTTTAATATGCTGTGGAAATTTCTGGAAATGGTTGTTTCATACACTGTGTAAAAGTTCCTTCAAAGTTGTATCCACATCATCATATGCAAAATTCTGCAAGTCAAATGCCTGTGAATTTAATTTTTAGCTAACTAACATAAAGACAAGTCGGTGACGTTTCTGCTTATAAACATGAAATATTCTTCTAAACCTGTAGCCGTGAGTTCCTGACACATACAGTGAGCAAGACTGTGTCTTACATTTTGCTAGGGTTTAAATGTAATTGAGGTCAGAAAAATTACTCAAAGACTTCTAAAAAATGTTACATGTCAATTGTAGGACTTTCACAAACTACAGTGTGCATGTTTAACAGCTGAAAAAATATTTTAGACATGGGTTAGGAGTTTCCAGGGACTAAAGCTGATCAGAAGTGAGTGATTACAAGAGCAGGGACTGTATCTACCATTGGTGGAAAGCATTTCTCCAGTGTGGATTCTTAAATTACAAAAGAATGAAATAAAGAGTAGGACAGGCGAAAAAATACAAATGTTTTTGCTTTTCAGTTGGGTCTTGCAAATACAATCCAAAGCTCTCCAATAGAGCTTTTGTCTATGGGTGTTTTATGGAGAAGAGCAAAAAAAATGTATCTCAGTTTAGTTCTTGTTGGATAGGTGTTGCCATAACAGAATTAAAACCACTGTTGTTCTCAGCCGTCATTGTCATGTGTCTTGGAGATCCATGAGGACTGAAATTTTGCTGCTTTCAGCAATTCTGAGCTGAGCTGAAGCTCACTGAAGTCAACGTCAACCTTCCCGTTGACTTCAGTAGCATTTGGATTGAAATGCTGGTAGAGGCTTGTAGCAGACTGGTTGAGAAAGTAGGGGAATTGCAGCGTTACCATCTGTTCAGTAGATAAAATTGCCTGACTTTCCAGTTATATTAATTTGGAACTTCTCATAGGCACTCAGGTATTTTGATATCATGTTGACTTGATGTAATTGATGATGGAGTGTAATGTATGACATAATGATAGCAAATAAAAATATCAACAAAATAATTTCATTAAGACAATCCTACTTGCTCAGAACATGAAGGATTCAGTGTAGGAAGCTGTATGCTTCCCTTCATCGAAAGTATTTCTGTATATTCTAGCAGTGTTTCTTAAGCAACGGGTTATGTTGGAAAGCAACTTGTAAGCAGCTTGATATCAAGGCATGTCTGTTAGTTCCGTTGAATTAAAGGTAAGAATATGCATTAATGTTCTTGACATCACCCCATGACTGTTCTACAGTATCTTTTTCCCATCTAACTTGGTTTTGTTGAAAGTTTCAAATGGAGAGTAAATGAATTATTTCGCTGTCAGTAAAGGGAAGTCATTGCAGGGTGCTCTAAAGGTTGTTCATAGGACAGGATTTCTAGGGAGATTTTATTTTTCTATTTGTTTGGTTTACTGATTCAGAGAAAACAGACAAGTTTTTGAAAATATAAGCTCATTTCTGCTTCCTACCTAAGGGTACCCCAACATTTCTCTGTATTTGGTGAAATAAAAGATAATATTTCTACTTGTCTTCCTTCTTTTTTTGCTACCAACAAACAATACCAGTCCCCAAAACTTACATGCCACAGAGCGTACCACACCATCGTACCATGCCAACAGTCAGCCTGCTGAGAGGGAATGAGATTACTCCCAGTTGTTAGACCAAGGAATACTTGGGAAGTTCTGCTAGAATAGCAAAGAGTAGTTAATGTTGACACATTAATGATAAATAGGCAGTTGCCTGTGTACTTTGGGACAGTGAACAGCAATGCTTACAGACGTCAGTGTGGAGAGACTGCTGTTGGTAAGAAAATGGGCAGCTGCAGTCCCTGAAGGCAGTGGAGCCCACTGATAAGCAAGGAGTTGGGGTGTCCAATTTTCCATTGGCTACGAAGAGCATAAGAACGCGAGCTCAGATATAGGTGATTACCATTGGTCATATGTATCCAAATCCATAAGACCACCTGTGGAAGCCAAAAGGAAGTGTATATTCCGACTTCCTGAAAGTGATATACATTTTGGCCTCATCACACTTACACCATAGCCTAAAATTTAGATAAAATCTCTGAAGTTACTGTTACAAAATCAATATATATAATGTCCTGCTAAAATCTGTGTTGGTGTTTACAGGCAGATTTAGGAGGGCATTCAGTAAAGGTTGGAGGAAAGATCCACTTGGTTTTGGTGACAGAACTGGCAAAGGAGGGAGAATAACTGAGTCCACTGCTAGTCTCTGTCAAAGACAGGATGCTGAACTGGAAGTATCTTTAGTTAGGCTCAGCATGGTTATTATTAATGAATCTAGGATGGCAGTAAGTAACGTTGCTAGTGAAAAAGTTTTATGTATGCAAATGAAGAATAAGGAGGTGAAGATGCAGATGCAGATGAAGAAGGACATGTTTGCAGGGGAACAATCAGAAGAGATGCCAAGGAAGAGAGGCATGTTGGGAATGCAGATATCTGAAAGAGGTAATGAGAAATGGAATGTTTAGTTGAAGTAAAATTATTGGAATTGGAGATTAGGAATGGAGATTAGTGAGTTGTATGGGATCTGTAAAGATGTAAACTGATGATTGGGTAGAGATACTTTTTCTCATGGAAGAGACAGTCAAATGCAGCAGCAAAAGTGAGACGTTTGATGGACCAGTTGAGACATGAGAAAATGAAGCAAGGTGACAAGAAGGAAAAGGGATTCACAAAGTAGGAATCTTAATTCATTCATTTAGGCCAAAGCTGTGGCAAAAAAGGAGACAGGAAATGTATGTAGACTATGAGAAACTGCTCTGGGAATAGAAAGCATTTATTTCTCTTAATGTAAGGGGTAGGATTCATCTAAATAAATGTAATTATTTGAGCTAATCACTCTAGGCTTCTTTTCACCTACATCTAGTTTATAAATTTCCGTTAATTTTACCCAGCTATGCATATGTAACATAGGTCAGATAAATGTCTCCCTGAATGCAGCTATTGCTTTCCACTTAGTATTGTCTTAATATGTTTCCCAGACTAGGGTGAGTATCTGGCTGTAAATATCTACATGGTAGATACTGCACCTTTGCTATTCAAAAATCAGGTGCTCAGGTTAATCTTGGGGAGAGGTAAGCATGTTTGGGGAGTGATTCACCTGTCTCTCCCCACAGAGGTGAGACAGATGAAGTAGCTTAAACTAAAGTTAGGGTGGTTGATGATCATCTACTATATTACTTCAAAACCACAGGCAAGACTTTGAGATGTATAGGTCTTGCAAGTAAGCTTTTTAAGAAGGTCCTGTGAGCAGTCAGGCAGGTTTGTCATGTAAGGGACTGCTACAAGTGAGGTGGCTGAAGGATATTAGTAGTCCTGGAAAAAAAATTTCTCTGAGAAAATCACCCCCTAGTAGCTGCAAGCAAAAGAAGGTGACCTCTAAATGAGACAGAGAAGAAACAGGGATAATGGAATGAGCAAGTAAAGGGAAAAAAACAGGTAAATGAGCAGGAGGTCTGCAGGTAAGACAGACAAATGGTCGGGGAGTCTGGTACTGGAGCGCTGAAGGAAGGGGACCATGATGACTTACTACTTTTGAACAGTCAAGAGAAAGCATGAAGGGCATGGAGGTTAATGTGTACATAGGATTACTGAGTTTTCTTATGTGAGTTTTACTTGTGAGGGGAGTGGAAGGGCTCCATTTTTATCTCAACCGTTTCATAGTGTCAATACGCTATAGCATTCCCAGTAACAGTATGCCATTCCGAACAGCTGTCCTCATCAAAAAATTAGGGAACTTTTTTCTGAAAAGATTAGAGGGGCTTAACTTTAGAGAATTTATTCCTTCTGAGAAGGAATTTTTGAGCAGTAAAGTAGCTTAGTAAATTGCTGCATCTTACTGTGCTTTTTCCTATAGTTTCTTTCAGTGAAACGTACTTGATTACTAAACACAGTTTGTGATGCACAGTCTCTCTGAACAGAGTTAGCACTTAGCATTGCATACCTACTTTGTTTCAAACCAATGTGTTGATAAAACAAGCTATTTTAACAAGTAAAATTCAGTAACTAGAAGTTTTATGGGAAGTACAGCTGGTTGTAGTGGGTGTAAGGTCTTTTCTTTCAGTCATAGCTTAACAGCATACAACGATGGTTACATAAGCTTGAAATCACAGCCAACAAGTGCAAGGTAATGCACAGAGATATATGTGCCTCCCAAAATGGGATATACTTCCAGATGTCCTCATAGAAAACAATGCAACTGAAACCAAACACACACTACATATTATAATAAACTTACAAAGTTCAACAAAAGTCAGAAAATATCTGGATACACATAAAAACCCCATTTTTCTCCCTCCCAATTAATCTTTGATCTCTTAAGTTTGAACCTCAAGAAATTCTACAAAATACCTTACAAGAATCAAGCTTAGATGCTGAAAAACTGGTAGATATTTTTGATTTCTGGCAAACAGAAATATTCTCCTCTCATTATTCTGCAGGAGATAATTACCTGTCTGTTGCTGCCTTAAAAGGCCTAAAGATATTATAACCTCTTCTTTTGTTAATATTCTGCTCTGCACAGGAGGGCCATCTTTCCTCTACAACTTTTTGAGTTGGTTAGTACAATTCAGTCAAACTCAGAGCAGTGGTTTCAGACAAGTATGTTACTTCACCTGGAAGGTCATGCCTCATCTTCAGGCCTGAGGACGAGTCTGTCTGATAAGAAATTGTCTGTGTTTTTTCAGCTATTATCAGGCTGCAGCTTTGCAGTACAGAATGTTTGGCAATAACAAAAGTTTCTGGTATTCCTGCCAGTGACTGCTTGATCTTGCCTTTGTAAAGGGTATTGATTTGGCTCAAACAAAAACAAAATGGATCTAAATCACAGCCTTGCTCACAAGCAATGAAAACAATTCTGGTATTAGTGCTGGTATCCATGAAATGGCAACACGAGATGGGTTTGAGGAGATGGTTAGTTTATGTCACTATTGCCCTTGAGCTCTCCAGGGCATGAAACTTTGACTTGTGTCCCTATAAAAGACAGTCTCCTATTAACCTGACCTCTCTTACAGAATTAATTTGTAAGGTAGACATTAAATTCTATTTGCTCTTCAGTGCTGAACTGAAAATGTGGCATGAAAGATTAGAACCCTTGATTAATGCAGATAGATACCACCAAAGAATGTGAATGTCTATTCTATTTTTTAATGAATGTATAAATTATGGTGTATTTCTCTTGGCAAAATGATTTGTTATCATTTTAGTTTAGTTTGTGGAACACTTTATATACTTGCTGTTTATATTTCAGCTTTATTTGATGTCTGATATGATAGATGTTAGGATATCAAATATCTTCAGTGATCTATTACTCATAAAATCTTCTTTCCTTTTCTAGGTTTTAGCACAGTACTCTCAGTATGTAGCCTTACTTACAGTGGCAAAATATTATAGCCAACTTCTGTGACCTGGTGTCACCTCCCATCCCAGCTTCTCAACTAAAGACTGTTTCTTTCTTTCATGGTATGACCCTGTGGATTATAGCAATTCCTTCCACTTGTTGGAGAATGCTGTAGTTACCAGTGGCTATCCCACTTCTTACTTATATCCTAAAGGAAGTAAAAAAGGAAAGGAAAAGGGAAACTTGGGAATTATACATCTGTCATGACTTTCTGGCAATAGCTGGATATTAATGAAGACAAGATACCAAGGTAAATATCATGAAGCATCTAGCATCTAGCATCTAGGTAGGTGAACAGAGATCTTGGAGTTAGCTACACAGTTGACAGAGACAACCCCCCCCCTCCAAATTCTTTAGCACAGGGTATTCCTTTTAGATTTTTTTATTTTGTTTGATCTATGTTTAATAAATGTCTGAGTTTTTTTTTTGCTCTTGATATCAGATTCTGCAATTTTCCCTTTCCTCAATTATAAGATGAAATTTTAAAGTTGTTAAAATATTCCTGTTAGTATTACTTATCTGGAGGTTTATTTTGGTTAACTAGATCAGCTCATAATTAAAATTTGCCAACATACATTACATGCAGGGGATGAGTTCTAAGAACAAAGGTCAGCTATAAAAATTGCATATTCAAAATAAATGCAATAGTAGTGAAAACAGAAATTTTGAAGGAAAACCGAGAGTTAACTGATGCTATCTGGTGAATTTTCATCTTAAGAGCTGCAGAAAAATAAAGCAATCATATTCTTTGGGAGCAATCACTCACACTTTTAGACAGTATAAAGTTTATAACACTGTAATCAAATAGCATTTAAAAAGCAGAAAGGGAAGGTTGTTTTAGTACTATATCTGGTTGGTTTTATGCCGCCCTAGAAGACAAAGTTTTACAGTTGTTGGCTTTTTTTTTTCACCCTGTCCATTTGCTTTTGTTTCTCGGAGTTACACCTGCTCTAATGAGTTTGTAATCTGAAAGTAAATAACTGAGAAGGGAGGAGGAAATGGACACAGCACACAGGCTTGAGAATAAACAGCTGTCAAATGGCTGACATTTTAGAAAGCAGAACACACAGCTTTTATGAAGGTTCTGAATCAGCTTGAATGAAGGAGCTGATCACACCCAGTTGTCAAAGTTTCCTAATTGAAGACTTACTTGAGAGAATTTTAGAACAATACTTTATCATCTTCAGATTATGGAACTATTTTCATAGTTTAGCAGATAGGGAAGAGCTCTGACGTGATCAGCTACCCAGTGATGGGGTGGTTACACAGGCTGTTAAAAGGAGCATGGCTGTACTTCTTTCTCTTATTTTGCAGTTTAGGGAGGTTCATGCCAGAGAGACTAAATTAAATAGTGGTACACGTGAAGGGGGTGGGGGTGAGTCTCACCTAAGCCTCTGCATGAAGCTGCCAAAAACTGAATTTGGGTGTACATATGTTTGCCCACCTAATGTTCCTTTAACAGGGTGGGCTTCTTGTCCTTTGTTACCTTTCTGTTTGTCCATCCAGTATTAGAATAATACTAACTCGCTTTCAGATGAAAGTACATCACTGCACAAGGAGACTCTGTTACCAATAAAAGTATATCAAATATAGCCTTTTATTAATAGAATCATAGAATCATAGATTGGAAAAGACCTCTAAAATCATGAAGTCCAACCATCAACCCAACACCACCATGCCTACTAAACCATATTGCAGAGTGCCATATCTACACATTTTTTGAAAACCTCCAGGGATGGTGACTCAACCACCTCCCTGGACAGCCTATTCCAATGCCTGACCACTCTTTCATTAAAGAAATTTTTCCTAATATCCAATCTAAACCTCCCCTGACACAAATTGAGGCCATTGCCTCTCATCCTATCACTAGTTACTTGGAGAAGAGACCAACACCTGCCTCACTACAACCTCCTTTCAGATAGTTGTAGAGAGCAATAAGGTCCCCCCTCAGCCTCCTCTTCTCCAGACTAAATGGCCCCAGTTTCCTCAGCTGCTCTTCATAAGACTTGTTCTCTATAACCCTCACCAACCTCGTTGCCCTTCTCTGGACATACTCCAGCACCTCAATGTCCTTCTTGTAGTGGGGGGTCCAAAACTGAACACCATACTCCAGGTGCGGCCTCGCCAGTGCTGAGTACAGGGGCACATTCACCTCCCTGCTCCTGCTGGCTACACCGTTCCTGATACAAGCCAGGATGTCGTTGGCCTTCTTGGCCACCTGGGCACACTGCTGGCTCATGTTCAGCTGGCTGTCAACCAACACCCCAAGATCTTTTTCCACCAGGCAACTTTCCAGCCACTCTTCCCCAAGCCTGTAGCATTGCATGGAGTTGTTGTGACCCAAGTGCAGGACCCAGCATTTGCCCTTGTTGAACCTCATACAGTTGGACTTGGCCCATTGATTCAGTCTGCCCAGATCCCTCTGCAGAGCCTTGCTACCCTCAAGCAGATCGACATTCCCACCCAGCTTAGTGTCATCTGGAAACTTATTAAGGGAGCACTCAATCCCCTCATCCAGATCATTGACAAAGATGTTAAACAAGACTGGACCCAAAACTGAGCCTTGGGGAACACCACTCGTGGCCAGCTGCCATCTGGGTTTAACTCCATTCACCACCACTCTCTGCACTTGGCCATTCAGCCCGTTCTTCATCCAGCAGAGAGTACACCCATCCAAACCACAGGCAGCTAGTTTCTCCAGGAGGTTGCTGTGAGTAACAGTGTCAAAGGCCTTACCAAAGTCCAGGTAGATGACATCCACAGCCTTTTGCTCATCTACTAGGTGGGTCAGGACCTGCCTTTCATGAACCCATGCTGGCTGGGCCTGATTCCCTGGTTGTCCTTCACATGCCCAGGGAGCATACTCAGGATGAATCACCCCGTAATCTTCCCTGGTACCAAGGTCAGGCTGGCAGGCCTGTAGTTCCCAGGATCCTCCTTCTGGCCCTTCTTGTAGATGGCTGTCACACTGGCTATCCTCCTGTCATCTGGGACCTCCCCTGTTAGCCAGGATTGCTGATACATGATGAAGAGTGACTTGGCCAGCTCCTGCGCCAGTTCCCTCAGCACTCTTGGGTGGATCCCATCCAGCCCCATAGACCTGTAAGTGTCCAGGTGGCATAGCAGGTCCTTAACTGCATCCTCCTGGATTATGGGAGGTTTATTCTGTGCTCCATCCCTATCTTCCAGCAGTGGGGGCTGTGTTCCCTGGGAATAACTAGTCTGACTATTAAAGACTGCGGTGAAGAAGGCACTAAGTACCTCAGCCTTTTCCTCATCCTTGTTGGCAATACTCCCCCCCCCATCCAATAAGGAATGGAGACTCTCCTTAGCCCTCTTTTTGTGGTTGAGGTATTTGTAAAAACATTTTTTGTTGTCCCTTACACCAGTGGCCAGCCTGAGTTCTAGATTGGAAATTTTGCTTTCTAATTTCCTCTCTGCAGGACCTAACGAGACCGTTGTACTCCTCTGGAGTCGCCTGCCCTTTCTTCCATAGGTGATTGACCCTCCTTTTTTTACTGAGTCACAGAATCACAGAATCACAGAATAGTAGGGGTTGGAAGGGACCTCTGTGGGTCATCTAGTCCAACCCTCCTGCCGAAGCAGGGTCACCTACAGCAGGCTGCACAGGACCTTGTCCAGGCGGGTCTTGAATATCTCCAGAGAAGGAGACTCCACAACTTCCCTGGGCAGCCTGTTCCAGTGCTCCGTCACCCTCAGAGTGAAGAAGTTCTTCCTCATGTTCAGACGGAAATTCCTGTGCCTCAGTTTGTGCCCATTGCCCCTTGTCCTGTCACTGGGCACCACTGAAAAGATCTTGGCCCCATCCTCCTGACACCCACCCTTCAGATATTTATAAGCATTTATTAGGTCCCCTCACAGCAAGAACTCCCTGTTTAGCCAGGCCGGTCGTCTTCCCTGCCAGTTCGTATTGCAGCACATGGGGACAGCCTGCTCCTGTGCCTTTAACACTTCCTCCTTGAAGAACAGCTTCACCAGTTTTCCTGAAGTTGTTTTTGTGTTTGGTGTAAATAAGAATGGTTGCAGATTCAGTTCCTTCTGATGTCACTGATAGTAGTCCAGGGTACCTGGATTTCAGGTCGTTTGAGGCATCAAATGTTTGAATAGGGATTGCCTAAAGCTGGTTTTATAGAGTATATTTGACTGTATTAAAGACAGAGTATTAGCAAATAAATATTTGAACATTTTCTTTCTAGTAAATTTTCCATTGTCTCTGTCGCAGTCTGGACGATAGCCTTGGCTTGGGGGTGCCCATGTTTTCCTGCTGCTTGACAAAGATACTCTGCTTAACTCACTCAACTGGGAGAATTCTGCTTGCCGAAGGATGGGCCTTGGTGGTTTGGTGCTGTAGCATCTTGCAACCCTGATTTTCTAGAACGGGGTGTGAGTGTTACTTTATTTGAGACTGTCACTCTCTGGAAAACAGAGGGTCTGGTGTTCTGTAGTTTGCCAGCCACGCCTGAGTCACTCCTCAGTGTTAGACAGTGTTCATGTACAAATGAAAGGAAAACAAGTATTCTACTCTATCTAGAGTTCAGTAAAACAGCTATTACATAAAGAAATACATGCAGAAAAAGATCACGTAACATTCTTTTACCTATAATCCTGGTTTGGCTTCACCAGACTGTCAGGTTAATCTAATTATAAGAACGCTTAACGAAATTTCTCAGAGACAGATTATTTTTGGTCAGCTTTTGTGCTCCAAAATGGATGCCAATTTGAGGTGAAAAATCTGCCTTTCTACTGTGGTTTCTATCAAGTGAAGTTTTATTAATACCTGGGATTTTTTTCCACCTTACGGTCCCTTCAGCTCTTGTCAGCTGTGCTAACAGAACTCTGTTTGACCAGCTTCACCATTGCCACGTAACCTACGGAAAGTCCTTCCCAGTTGTGCAGATGTCAACTAAATACCAGTCTGTAAATAAAACAAAATAAAACAAAATGAAAAAAACCCAACAAACCCACCAAACCATTTACAGACTGCAGATACGACACTTCCTGAATACACGTTAGATAAAATACACAACTTTCTTACAAAGTAAAGCTGCAGAAATTAGTTATACAAATGTGTATAAATGAAAGTGATGAATGCTAATAGATACCAGATATGATGGCAAACACAAAAACAGAGAAAAGGGGGAGGGAGAGTGTTAGAAATAAATAGCCTTTAAATGTGGCAAGCTGGAAGTTAGACTACTATAATGTATGTTGGAGTCAGTATACAACATCACTTTTTCCTAGTCTTTGTAAGTAAAAAATCAGCCAACTGGCAGCTTTGTTGGAAATAAATTAATTTTGTTATGTAATTTCTTAACACTAGTTCATTCCACAGTATTTTACATTGTATTTATTCATAATCTATTTTTAGTCACATTTCATTTGTGAATAATGTATGTCAGGTATCATGATGATGCTTTCTTCACATCATAAATCACAGTAGAGCTGTTTCTATGATAGTTCATTATCTGAAAGCAATGATTAAGTCTGTCTGTTTAATTTTTGGTTCTGATTACCAGTGCAAATACTTACGCGTGTGCCTAACTAGAGGTAAGTGCTATTGTCACTTTTTAAACAGGACTGTTCACCCCTTTTGCTTTCAGCGTGGGAAAAAATAGATCACAGCAGTTTCGATTATACCTTGATTTTTTATATAAACAGGACTTTTATTTCACTTATTTCTTTGGTAATGGGGCACTTTAATGACATCAAAATTTCACATGCTAGAAAAGTGCAATAACAGACTTCATAGTGCTCTCACCTGTGTATGTTTTTAGGGTTACTTGAACAATTTGTGACATTTCCAAACAAGATAAGTAGAACATTTTTTTTAGATGAAACTGGATAAGAATTCCTCAAATTACTTTGAATCTACTATGTGGAGTGTCTTCTGCAACAGTAATACTTTGTGTATTTCATTTACTTTTTTAAATTGATAAGGCACACCACTTTAGGATGAGTTAGAAGCTTTGGTTTTCATTCTTCTCTGATGAGTACGTATCTGGTGACATCTGGGAAGGACTATAAAACCCTACATCTGAGAAGATGCAAATTAGCTGAACATTTCTAAAAAAACAGATCGGTGCCAAAAATCCACTAACTGATGCTTTACAAATGCATGAAAACTGAAAGAGGTTGTTCTTCCTTTTTGAAAGATGATTTCCAGTATGCATACTGCCAGCTCTCCCGCGGAGGAATGACTTCAACTCTGGAGCTTAAAGAACAGCAAGAGAACACCAGATATCATGTAGTGATAGAGCAAATAAATATAAATTCCTCTTATAATTCCCAGGTGCCTCGTGAATGATTTTTGTATTCGCTCTGCAGTTTCTCAGTTCATATATTATCCATGTATAGTTATTCTCCATATGTGAGAAACTGCAAATAGCTTTTTATTCTTGGTCTCATCTCAGGAGGTGCAAACTTATATCTGCAAATATATCTTTTTGCAAATCTAAGCTTTTTTCTTTTAATTAAGATGATACGTTGCCACAGAATAAAAAATTGCTAGGATTTTTCCCTTAGAGGCAATTGAGAATTCTCTCCTCAGAAGAGAGACTACTGGGTGGCTAAGGGGAAAGAAAGTAGGACAGACCACAGCAAGTGAGAAGTCATTATGGAAATAGCTAAAAACTTTAGTTCACCTTTTCCGTTGCATTCTTACCCATGCTGAATATCAACTTGATTCCCCTGAAGAGCTTGTCTGTGCTTTTTAACTTGACCTAGAACTCTCTTAAGACAGTGTTTAAATTTGGATGGCTTATGAGGAAGATGTTACTGTAGCAACAGTAAAGTAATATTTTTCAGATTTGTTAAAAAGCTTTAGTGTCCTTCTTCACTCAATCTTTTCCAAATTTCGCAGTAACAATCTTTTTTCATTGTCATATATGGTATTTGTGGAATGAATTATCAAAAAATAGTCAAGTGGTGCAAAGAGGAGAAGGATGATTTCAGATAGTGACTTTTAAGAATCTTATGTACAGTAATATTTTTCCATTCCATTATATGATGCTTTATTAACAGAGTCATGATTCCCTTTTTCTGTTCATCTGCTGAGGGACAAGTCTCTCTTGGTGGGTCAGCTTTCCAGGCTGGTAAGAGGCCTGACAGATCTGAGGGTTGCTTGACAGTGGTGGAAGGCTGGCAGATGGGAAGGGCGTACCAAGGTGAGTGTCATGGTGCATGGCCCCATTCTTACCCTCTTGCCTTTAGCAACTGCTACTGATCACTGTCAGACTCAGATTTTGGTCTAATCTGATATGGCACTTTGTACGGTGTGCTCCTAAGAAACTTCTGACTAGAGCAATCTGGGTAAGCACAAGTATCATACCCCTGAATAATACCTGCATTCCCCTCTAGACTGACGCGGACAAGAAACTTGCAGTCCTGAGGGTACTCTGAGTAACAACAGAACAATTTTGAAGTGAACAAATATTCTAGATACAGATATACACAAACTTTCCTCAAAAGAAAAAAAAAGTACAGTCACAGTAATAACGAATCAAAAATTATGCTAGCATTTGCTCATTAGGCCTGAAACACTAACATTTTATACGAAACAAAACGAAATGGATTTTTGCTAGTAAACTGCTAATACAGTGCTAGCTATTTGTTGCTAGAGTGGGCAGAAAATACACTAGGTTAAATTGTTTTTTTTTTAGAACCATGTTCCAGCCAGAAGTCTCTATATTAAAGTGTCCCTGCTGGGTTCCCACAGCCATGGAAAGTATATACCTAACCTTTGTAGCAGGAAAAAACCCATGCCTTTGCATTATACTTTGGATTTCACTGCAGAAGAGAAAGTATGAATGGAAAGATATTACATCAAGACAGAAAGCACATTTCAAGTATTCTGGGCTTTTGAGCTGGATCATTCTACCCACCTAAGCGATACTGTCACTTCAGCCTTCTGCCTTTTGCAGGAGGCAGCAAATTAAGACTGCATGGCAGTTGTGTATGGTAGCAGGTGAAAGCTACTGAAATCAAGTTACATGGACTTTTGAGTAGGTGAATGCAAGTTGGATTTGGGTATGTCCTTCAACTAATGTCTTTGCTCTTGGCATTAGAAAGGAACAGGACAAGGATATGTTTTATTTCTTGTTTTAAAGACTTGTTTTTCAATAGTCAGTTATCCTTTAGTCTCATTTTGGAACAATGGTCCAGTACTGTTCTAGAAGGATGTGTGCCATTTGTAGAATGAAGGTTTCTGCAATGCTTGTGTAAGGTGGAGATTTTATGTGAGTGCTGGTGAGATCCATCCCTATTCAGTTTATGAGAATGTGTGAGCCATAAATCTGGGGTACTGGATTTTGCACATGGAGAAATATATATATAATTAACAGATGAAAATGTGTAGGCTTTTTTCCTCAAATGGGTATGAAATGATAGAAGTGCACCATAGTCCATGACATCTGCGTGAGAGGGAAGACTAAATTACAAGCAAGATTAATTTAAAGAGAACATAGCTCTATAGTGCACTTGGAAAATATGTAATCGAACAAAGCAGAAAGAGGTGTAATAGGTGTAGATTTTACTGATTTATCATGAACTTATACCAGACTGGTGAGTATTGTAACCTCAGCTGAACCCATTTTTTCATTGCCTTGGTTTACTTTCAGAAATGAACAAAGTCTTAAAAAACAGTCACACGTGGAGACAAGCAAATAAAATATGATAATACCGATGAGAAAGGCAATACAGCTCCAGGAAGACCCATTAATACTTTGTAACCTTGAAGTCACACAGTTTAAAGAAGTGTAAATTTTGAACACTTCTTTAAAGGAAGTAGGTGAGTGATTTTAACTAAAAGGAACCATCTTCATTCCTTTTAATAGTACTTCTAGTTATCTGAATAAGCAGTTTAAAACAGAACAGTTCCTTGAATCTTCTAGCTATCGGAACAGGTTTGTGCTTCTAAAATAAGCCTATAAATATGTATTTATCACTTTATTTTGCTGCATTATGTTTATTTTAAATACATTTAACTCTTCAACAAAAATTACTACAGTGACAGAAAGTGGCCGTTGTTTTTCTCATCTTTGTTGTATATAGGTTATTTGAGCAAGGATTGTGAGTTTTTGCTTGATGAGCAAGTGATGCCAAATTGCTCCCAAGGGCAATATGGCTATTAGACACCATATAGCTGCTATTTTTAACTTCTTGAGCCATTAGTTTTGTGTGATCATTGGATTAAAACTCTAAATGCAGTACAGATACTGACGTTATGTTTTACAGGAGCTGACAGAACAAGGAAATTATATTTTGGGATGATTCTGCTCTATACTTTCTTTTTTTGTTTATTTCACTCCTTAATTTCAGCAGAGAGAGTGCCTTGACAAGGTTTTAACTGTATCTGTTCAATATTTTGAATTTTTTTCTTATGGGAGCTTCTCATGTTTCAACGTTTGTTTCTGCTTCTTATCAGGACAAAAATGTAAGTTCAGGATGTTTTACTAGAGTAACATATTTTAAAAAAGGTTATTTATGGAGAAGGCAAAATACTGAAACATTTAAAAAATTTGTTTTTTGAGGTAACACTGAACTTTGTTTGCCTGAACTGCCAGGTTTGTCAGCCTGAGGGCAGAGAGGAGGTTTTTCTACTCCTGATGCTAGAAGTTGTATCTTCAAATCCTCGTATGGCTGTGATGGGCAGGAGGAGAATAGCTGAGCTACTGCTGTGCAGCAGAGGCCCCAGCCTTGTCACTGGGACAGGCTTCCTTGTTTGACTCATCGGTGAGGCATTGCCACACTGCAGAAGGGGGATTTGGAACACCTGAGATCAAAGTCCCACCATTCATATCTGCCTCAGATGCATTGCAGTGTTAAATTGACCCCAAGTTAAGTATTTTGATTCGATTAGCTGGAATACTTTTTTACAGTTTATCCAGTGAAGTGTTTCATCAGAAGTATCCTGTAGAACCTTGATTTTCTGAAAAATACATTTTTAATTGAAAGACCTGTTGACAATCTCCAAACAGCTTGAGTTTATATAAGGATCAGAAAGTTCCGAGAAGTTTATTGGTTTTGTTTTAAAAAAAATAAAATAAAGCAATCTTTTAGTTTTGCTTATGTAATAGCAGAATATGAGTGGAATCGTCATGGAACTGATATTTCTAAGCTTTTAATTCTTGATGTATCAGCTGCTTGGTTTGTTTTTTTTTATAGCAGAAAAAAAAGCCTGTTTTCCAACTGTCTTCAAAGAATATGCTGGTTTCAATAAAACTGGTGTGGGTTTATGTGCTTTTAAAAGTTTCAGCTTTTTCAAAAGACCACAAAATGTGTAGATATCTGTCCTCTAGAGGGAATCATAGCAAAAATGGGTTCTGTTCAATTTTTCAATTGTTTCCTAATCCCAGACAGACTGGAAGTTATACCTATTGACAAACACTATGAGAAATAACAACATGCATCTTTTTCAGCTCTAGCAATTTTGTCCTTTCTCAGAAATTATACTGTATTAGATTAGATATTTAAAATTCTCTTGATTTCCTTCTATTTAAATATCCTTTCAGTAAGAAACATTTCCACATTATTTTATTGGGAAAACTTTGGCAGAGTAGTTAGTTGTGTGGGGTGTGGGATTCATCTCACTTCAGATGTCTGTAGTCGAGTCAGTCACTCTGTGGCCCATTTAGAGTCATTGAAGAGTAAGAGGCACTTATGGGACATAATTGGTCTGCCCAATTTTACGTATCTGCTTCAGGGTGAGAAGAATGGTACTCCAGGAACATATGGCTAAACTGACTGGATTTCCATCAACTGCAGAAGCAGCATGATGTGAACAGGCACTGCGTTATAGACAGAGAAGTGTAGAGGGGTGTGAACCCCCATCCAAACTTTTTAAACTTGAGATATACATCTTACCTTCAAATGGGATAATTTCAAACCATCTCTTTTAAGAGTATTTTTTAATGCTGAAGTTTATCGTCGCTAGCAGTGCCTTTTTTGTACCTAAAAACCATATTGCATAAAAGGCAAATATATTCTCTTCAAAGTTTTTAAAACTTAGAGAACCATAGTAATAGGAACTCTGCAGAATGATAGCATGGTCTTCGCTCTCCTGAAGTACATTTTAGCTCTACAGTAATGGAGTATATTGTAGTTTGGGATTAAATTATATTTTTGAAAAAAAAATTATTTTCAATTTTTTAAGTAATCTTCTTGATTTGTTCATAGATTATATTTTTTTTGAAATCAGCAATTAAAATACAAGAAGTTCCCAAGTAAATTCTAAGTAATCATTAACTCTGAACTGTAAAGGTGCAGTTACGTTCCAGTTTGTTTCTAATATCAAAAGAATTGTTTGCCATGAAAAATAATCATGGAAATGTACCAGCACAGACACACTTAAATGAAAATACACTCCTTCCTTCTTCTTCTACAGTATAATAGACCTCATAATTTTGGATGATTATTTGCTTCATGACACTTTGCTCATATTCAGAATATTCTCTTATTTGCTCAGAGTGCTAACTTGTCTTGGTACTGTGAAAAGCACAGAGATATTTTTTAGGGATTTTTCTTTCACCTGTGTTCATTAGAAAACAAACTTTATCTTTACATCTGATGTAGACTATATATAAAAACACTGCTGTTTTTTTCAAAGTTCTGTAATGAACTATATAGTGCTTATTTATTTTATGTTGCCCTCGAGTGTGTTGCAATTTTTAACAACATTTGAAAAGATGCACTTCCAGCCTGAAGGGGTTGACGCATTAGGTAGACAATATAATCAATGCAAGGATTTAGAAATTGCATAAATGAATAGTAATATAAAGATGGTTAACAATGTGCTGTTTACATTGGAAGTTATGACAGTGGGAAGAAGGATTTTCAGCTCATTCGAGTACGTGCGATATGTGGTTATTGTGCGCAGGCAACCCAACTGCACTAGCCTAGAGGAGCTGAAAAGTTGTCTGTAGTTATGGGTAAAGGACCGAGAACTGATTACACACAGGGACATCTTGTGTGATGGTCCATGACAGTCGTGAAGGACTGTGCTTTAAGCTGAGCATTAATAGAATCATAGAATCATAGAATCATAGAATCATAGGTTGGAAAAGACCTCTAAGATCATTGAGTCCAACCACCAATAAATAAAGGAGAAGCTGTATCTTGGTCCAGACAGGGAACTCCAAATGTATTAGCAACTTGAAAGGAAACAGTGAACAAGAATGCAAGAAATTGGAGGTCTCAAGTTGTTTGAGATGAAAGAGGAGGGGGTTACAGAAGAAGAGAGAAATGTTAGGAAGTAGATTATGAAGGGCTTTGAATGTCAAGTGGTCATAGAACAGGATTTGATTTCTGTTTCCTGCTATGTGACCTTAGGCAAATCATGACATTTCTCTATTTTTTATGAGCAGAAAACGCCGATAATTCTTGCATACCAAGCAGAGAACTGCAGTGACAACTTTGGTCTTGGTGCAATGTAAATGAGATCTTTATACTAATTTTAAAAATTCTTGAATAAACATAGTGATGTAAAAGCATTAGATTGACAATTTCCTTGACCTTACACTATGTTTTTTAGTAGTACCCATTAACATATTTTGCTGCAATCAAGATTTCTGCGGAGCTTGATTTCTGCATGCAACGCTTTTTATTTATGGAAAGCAAGTTTCTGCTAGGTGATTTTCTTTCTAATCTGTAGCTGTATTGAATAGTCAATGAGGAAGAGTGCTTCTTTTTGGACTTCAGGATCCTAAGATTTTTCTTAAAATACAGAGATAGGAGATTATACAGTATCACTAACTGTTAAATTTAGTGTCCCTATTCATTACGTAAGAGAAACGTGAAATAATATTGTCAGCCACCGGAGCTATCTTTGATTTTGTTTTCCAGATAAGACCTTGACCTATAAGATATGCTTATAGTGGTACATTTTGTAAAAGCAAAATACAGTGCAGCAGAGAAACTACATGGTTCTGGAAGGAACGCTTGGTTTTACATGGACCATTTTTATGTCAAAGGAGGAATTTGTAATGATTCAGGTTTGCCAAAGGCAGGATAAAATCAACTGCTTTCTTGACAAATTGCATAAAAAAAATAATTTATATATGGTTGGTAAACTTCCAGAATACAGCACTGAAAGACGATGGTGTTCAAGCAGTTTAGGAAAACAATGAATTCTACCGCTGCCTTTCTACCTGTTTCATGTGCCATTTTGCACTATTTGCTACACTTTTTGAATTGCTTTGGAAGAAGTGCTCACAGTTACATGAAATTCTAATTTGTACCACAGATAGAGCCCATATGTTGACAGTGCATGGTGGAGTTTCAGTAAGAGATTGCTGTCCCTTTTATTGAAGGTGAAAAATAGCAAAGAATTAAATTTGTTTGAAGTTCAAGAATGGTTGTGAGATCCCTGATGATTTCATGCAGTACTGTCTCTAAGGATTCCTGTTTACTGTGTCCAGCTGGCTAAAGTGATATATCTTATGCTGGTAGACAATGACCAGACCTGGATTTTACATACTTTCACTGCTGCTCATTTGAATTTCAGTGGGGTAGTACACTGTGGTTTAAAGTTATTCTTTCTTAACAAAGAGTAGGTAGTAGAGACCATAGCACTGTACATATTCAGCAACACAGTCAGAGGTAAATACATTTGAGTTGCTTGTGGGACACATTTGGTCTCCTACAGATCAAGCTCAAAGCCTATATCCTTGTTTATAAGACACTCAATAGCCAGATTCCTGGTCCTTTAAGAGTCCAAGATACCTAATGTTTCCACAAGACATGTAGAATGAGGACTGCTGATAAAAACTCTGCCTCTCAAAGACAAATCTTACCTGCATAGTGGAGAGGGGCTTTTGAGTAGTTTGAGACTTACAGACAAAACCTGAAGTGAGGCTGAGAACCATGTGAGACCTGGGTCACATATACTCATTATGTAGGAAGAACTCTTTTATATCCTGTCCGTTAGTACAGATACGCACTACATATGCTCATAATTTGTAAAAGACAAATAAGCAACCCTCCTCCAAAACGAATGCCACTGGAAGCAAACGAGGAAGACCGGGAGAAATTCACAAAGAAAAAGAGAAACAGAGAGAAAACTATTTCCAAAAGTTACATATTAGTCATGTTGCTTGACATGCACTGGAAAACAGTTGGACACGATAGCAATACAAAAACACATAATGATACAAACTTATTCATAAAAATAGGATGGAGCTCATGTTTGAAGATGGTAATATTTTCACTGACATCTGAAAATACCTTACTTTATCTTGTCTAAATATAACATTTTATGCAGAATGAGTGAGAGATCTGGGAAAAACCTGTATCTGAATGAGTCAATTTGTGTCAGTGTTGGTGGCTTAGGTAAATTAGAAAGAAAATAAATTTTTGTTCTGTTCTTATTTTGTGGTTTCTCTCATCCATAATAAACTAGTTGCTGTTAATATCCGTGGTAATTTTATTAAAGTGATTTTTACTATTGATTATGACCCCAAACCTATATATACGATCCAATGCAATAAAAATCCTCTCCATATTTGTGCAAAAAGTAGATTTTGAAATGCGGAAGTTTGGACTGAGGAGATTTTGGAGACTTTCCTTGACAGCAGCTTTGGAGTTCTGGTAAAAGAAGGAAGTTGTTTTATTTGTCAAGAAGAAAACAAAATGAATTGTGGAAAAAGAAAGCTGAAGCTGAATAAATTCATGCTAGAATATGAGTATTTTTTTAATCCCTGGGATGATATGCCATTGAACTGATTCAAATGTGGCATATGATGCAATGCTGTCACTCAAACAGACATCGTGGACTGATTGCAGCAACCACCTGATGACACTTGATGACATTCTCTGATGTTTTTAATGTAGAATATGCTCACTGTGGTCTTCTCTGACCTTGAAATCTGTCAATCACACTTGTTTATCTCACGCATTAGAGTGCATTACATTACTGTGAAATGTATTCTGTATAGATTTTTGCTTCTTCACTGTTCCTGTACTCTTCATGTGATGTGAATGGTTGTACCTATTAATTCCACACTAAAATAATTTTATGGTAGTTTTATGATTAAAACAAAGCAATTTTTACTTATTCTAAGTAATCATGTCTAAGAAAATCTGGCCAATATTAGCAGCATACAGAGACAAAAATGCTTATCAGCTTCCGTTAAAATCTATTTCATTACAAAGTGTTTTCTTTGAATTTATTTTGTAATGGGTTGACCTGTAGGAAGTTGGTATAGATGACTATTTTGTATTCATAACTTTTACATTGATTGCTTGTAGTCTAAATGTTACTTACTATTTCTGTACATTTTGCAGAAGAAAATGATGGCAGTCCTGATTCCATAGTGAGTTTAAAACAGAAAATATTCTTCCTTTATTTTTTTACTTTTGTACTATTTTTAAACTGATGTCTGAGGACTTTCTCCCAAAACACTCAAGACAATAGGAAGAAGATCAAATCTTGAAGTAGTGAACCAGAGAAATAATTTCTTAAATAAACTGTCATCAGACTTCTTCCTAGTTCTTGCTTTTCATCTGGGCAAGTCTTGGAGAAGGGTGGATTCTTCCAAGGACAGCTTTTCCCTTCAGGACAGTGGTTTTCATTTCCGCCAGAACTTTATACACTTTGCTAAAATCTTTCATTGTTCTGTTTTAGTAATGTAGCACCACTTCAAGCAGAGTTTCAACGAAACAAAACCAGTATGTTATTTATTAGCAAGATAGTATTATGATAAGACCATCTAGTAGTTTTATGTGGAAAAACACAAAGAATGAGCATTACCATGTAGCACTCTCTTACATGCCACTCGTAGCACTCAGTCTGAGTTCATATAATCATAGAATCATAGAACGATTCATAGAAGATCATGTAGTTCTAACCCCTGCTGTGGGCAGGGACACCTTCCACCAGATCAGGTTGCTCAAAGCCTGGTCCAACTTGGCCTTGAACACTTCCAGTGAGGGGGCATCCACAGCTTCTCTGGGCAACCTGTGCTTCACCACCCTCAAAGTAAAGAATCTCTTCCTTATATCTAATCTAAATCTACCCTCTTTCAGTTTAAAGACATTACCCCTTGTCCTGTCACTACATGCCCTTGTCAAAAGTCCCTCTCCATCTTTCTTGGAGGCCCCCCTCATGTACTGGAAGGCCGCAATAAGGTCTTCTCAGAGCCTTCTCCAGGCTGAACAGCCCCAACTTTCTCAGCCTTTCCTCACAGGAGAAGTGTTCCATCCCTCTGATCATTGTTGTGGCCTCCTCTGGACCTGCTCCAACAGGTCCATGTCTGTCTTGTGCTGAGGGCTCTGCAGCTGGACGCAGGACTCCTGGTAGGGTCACCAGAGTGGAGCAGAGGGGCAGAATCCCCTCCCTTGACCTGTTGGCCAGGCATCTTTTGATACAGCCCAGGATATATTTGGCCTTCTGCGCTGTGAGTGCACACTACTGGGTCATGTTGAGCTTCTTGTCAACCAACACTCCGAAGTCCTCCTCAGGGCTGCTCTCAGTCCATTCTCCGCCCAACCTGTATTTGTGCTTGGGATTGCCCCAACCCAGATGCAGGACCTTGCATTTGGTCTTGTTGAACTTCATGAGGTTCGCACGGGTCCACCTCACAAACCTGTCCAGATCCCTCTGGATGTTGTCCCTTCCCTCCAGCATGTTGACCACACGACAAAGCTTGGTGTCGTCGGCAAACTTGCTGAGAGTGCACTTGATCCCACTGTCCGTATCACTGACAAAGATGTTAAACAGCAGCAGTCCCAATACCGATGCCTGAGGAATGCTGCTCATCACTGGTCTCCATTTGAACAATGAGCTGTTGACCACAGTTTGTTGCTACATTTTGGGATAGACAGTGAAATCCTCAACATGTAACAATGTTCCATGTACATAGATGTGTCTGTATATACATCTGTATCTGTTATTAATACTGAAATCTGGTCCAGGGTTCTCATGCATTTGTGTACTGGTTCACTAGCACGCAGAGCTACTCACTGTTTTCTTGAATACTCACTGCACTGCAGACACATGCACACTGAAGTCTCCTTCAGAGTTCTCTCTGGTGATTCACCACCAGTATTAGAAAGCATTAGAGCCACCACTGGATTCTTCTGCATGGGTCTGTTTAGTTGCCTCTGCAGTGTTCACGGTCAGATAATCCAAATATGACTGGCTAATTTTATGGTAACTGGGAATGAAGTCACACATAAAAAAATCTGATTAATTGGAATTTAAAATATAGCAATAATAGCTTTTGACCCCAAAGCACTAAATGAATTTTTATTCTTTTGATGGAAGAGGGGTCATTAAGCTTTTTGACCTCATATTTTGCTGCAGTGCAGCTTTCTATGCCTGCTTCTGCAGCTTTTTCTGGTGTGTTTCTCACTGAAGAAATAGAGTGAGTCTTGTGACTTCAGGTCAGTACAGGATCACGCCCCAGTGGGCACTGTATCACTGGCTCATCTAGACTCTCGTCTTCTTATTTGTTGCCAAAATCTACATCAAAGAAAAGGAAGCCAGCAGGTGTTCCACATGCAGCAGAGAGAAATGTATTTGAGCTTCTGTCTTTTAGCGTTCTGCAACTGCTGCAGAGACTTTAGAGAACAAGCAGAGGCTGAAATATGGTTGTCTTTCAAAAAGAAACAGAAAGTTTATTCAGACACTACTTTGTGCATTAACCCTCTACTATTTTTTACAAGAAGACAATGGAGTTTTGTTATTTTTAGAAATGACTGCTATGAGTAAAAATAACTGGTAGACAATACAGAAATAGTAAAATAGATAGCCATAACCATAGATACATGAAAGGACCCCACCTCCCCTTAGTTTGTTTGAATTCTGTACCTAGGGAAAAATAAGCGTGTTTTTTAAGACATTTTCCTTGAAAATATCTGTACTGTCAAGACAAATGGGATCTAAGTCATTAGGAGGTGTGGTCTAGTTTACATGCCGCTCATGTCATGTTTTGCAAGAATAGATTAAATGCTTTTCAGCAGCGCTAAACTTTTCTTGTTGACAGCAGGAGCATTTGTGGTTTGCATAATAAAACTGGCAATATAAAATAATTTCACCATATTTTGATTCCATTTTACAATGCAGGAATTTATGTAATTGCAAATGTCAACAAGGAGATAAATTACTGGCTTTCACAGCGAAAAAATAACAGTGTGATTTTCTCATGGCAAAAGATACAGCAGGTATCTGTGGAAAAGTATAGAATTATAGAATCATAGAATCATAGAAAGTTTTGGGTTGGAAGGGACCCCTAGAGGTCATCTAGTCCAACCCCCCTGCAGCGAGCAGGGACACCGCTAACTAGATCAGGTTACGCAGAGTCCTGTCCAACCTGGCCTTGAATGTTTCCAGGGATGGGGCCTCCACTACCTCTCTGGACAACCCGTTCCAGTGTTTCACCACCCTCATTGTAAAGAATTTCTTCCTTATATCTAGCCTAAACCTACCCTGTTTTAGTTTAAAACCATTACCCCTCATCCTGTCACTGCTGTCTCTACTAAAAAGATTGTCCCCATCTTTCCTATAGGCTCCCTTTAAGTACTGAAAGGCTGCAATCAGGTCTCCCTGCAGCCTTCTCTTCTCCAGGCTGAACAAGCCCAACTCTCTCAGCCTGTCCTCATAGGAGAGGTGCTCCAGCCCTCAGATCAGTTTTGTAGCCCAAAAAAGTAAAGTAAGACAAGAACAGTCGTTTTGAAGCAGCAGAGGTTTCTTTTATTCCATATTCTTGCTCATATTTTTTCTAGCTATTGAAATGTTACAACTTTTTTTTCTGCCTATTGAAGTAATGAAGCTACTGAAATATTTGTGTCCTTTCAAAATTGTTAAGAGATAGCTGTGCTAGTTAGAGGGTACTTCAAACCAGTGTGCTGTTCTAGCACTTTGTCCTAAAGAAAGGCATGTCCTTATAAACTGAGGGTCTTAATGTATGGCCAGCTTCGGCTGGTGTGAGATAATGGTGCAGAAGTGTCACAACTGTTTTGCTAAATTACAAGAGATGTTGAAAAGGAGCCAGAAAATGTTTATATGGTGAAAGCATCAAGGAAAGAATACATTCAGAGATTACTAAAGAAGGCTGCTAGCTGATATCTGTAAGTGCATGACTGAAGCTACAGAGAATGCTGTTATATATCTGGAGACATATAGTATAGCTATTGGTGATGACCCACTTTGTAACTGTCATCCAAATACTGACCTACCTCTGTTACTTTTGGTCAGACAACTTGCTTATTGTTTTCTGGGAAGGACTTTTTATATCAGCTAGTAAGACTGATTCTATGCTTCATTTTTAAATATTTCTTCTATTAAATTTTCCAGCAACAAAAGAAATGTCAACATTTAGAAATGATTGAATACCTTTTAGAAGGTCTTATATTTTAGAAACCTGATGGTCTGCCACACATCTTAGAATGCATTGTGCAATACAGAATTACGAAGGCAGCTTCACTGGCATTTTTGTGTTGCTTCTGAATCTGAGAATTACAGAAATAATGAGGGAATTGTCTTGCTAGCAATGAGGTGATTCAAGAGTTCGGAAATTTCCCCTCAGAATCACTGGATAGTTCTACTGAAATTTTATCTGACATAGCATGCTGTGACAGTTCAACAAATGAAGGCTAGAAACATGATGTAGGGTAGACTAGGATAGGAAAAAGGAGAAAATGAGAATGTTTTTAAAATCTGAGTTGTGGAAAACCTAAATTATGGAGCATATGTGTGCAGTTCTATCTATATTACTATGGACATTTGATAACTTTCCTTATCTAGTGGTTATAGTCAACACTAGTGAATTAAATCCAAATTCTTACAAGATGTGCTTACCTATATCCAGAATAGAGCTACCCTGGCGATGCATCTGCCTGTGATGGAAAGCCCATGTTCTTCACAGGGGTGCCACTCCTGTCTAGAGGAGAGATTTCTGGTTCTAGCAGTCAAGAATTTGAGTGACTTAACATCATTGAAGGTTATAGCACCGTATGTAGAACACCAGGTTGCTGGAGATGCAAAACTAAGGTTTAAAGGCGGGACATTGTTAGACTAGAATCCTCCACACACATTTGAGATAGAGAACTGGTTTAACTGAAGCATAATAAAATCAGTGTGGCTAGAACAATGTAAATTATTAGTGACTGAATTGTGACAAGTTTATGTTGACCTGTAATTAATTTTTTTCATTTTTAAAGATGCTTTGTTAGATTCATTTTTAGGAACAAATGTAAACATTTCAGAAGTAAGAACAAAATAAAGGTTGAAATGAAGAGGTGGACTACCAAAAGGATTTAGGCATAATTTCCAAAATGGTAGAGATGGTGCGTTTTGCCTCTCTCACCAGGCTGCTCAGCTGGTCCGTTTAAATCTGAGGTCTAAAGATACTCCAAGGTGAGTTGGCCCCGTTGAAGCTGTCCCATTCTGTATAAAAGTAATTAGGTATTAAGCAGGCCATAGGAACAGTTGATGATAGGGGTTGTCCATGGAAACTGGGGTGTGGGTCTTTTGCCTCAATGAGGTTGCAACTGTGTTTTTGCTTGAATTCCTCACATTGTCTTTGATAGCCCTAACTGATAAGGTGCAGCACAGCAGAAAGTACCAACCACATTGTGCTGTCTCCCTCATGACTATTAGCAAAATTCAGCTCAAATTACTGAACTAGAGTTGGATATAGGAAGCTGAGATTTCCTGGAAGTTATATCTTTGGTGGATTAATCTCCAGTGAAAGAATTCACTAGACCTAGTATTTAAAAACAAGTTTATTCTGGCTTTTTTTCGGCTTTTATATCGAGTAAGAAATCTTTGCTTTTCATGCAGACACTATTTCTGTCATGCAGCGCTAAGATGAGGTTCTAGGAGTACGGCCTAGGAGTACTACTCAGATAAGACAGTAACAGTTCATTTTGTCCAGGAGGGAGAATTACAAGCAAGCTATCATTACTAGAGGCAGGAATTTCAATTTGTCACAGTAGTAGTAACTGTTTTTAATTGCTGACAGTTAACATTTCCCTGGAAAATGGAAACACCTATAGCCAGTAATTACAGCCTCTTCTCACCCTTCAGCCCTGGAGGATGCTAACCCCTGCCAACAATTATGAAATCTGGCACTCCTGGACCACGCTGCGTATGAGGTTAAACCTAAGTAGCTGTCACGAAGGGAAGATATCATGCCCAAGACAGACAACCAAAGTAGGGTTACATTTCCAAAAAGTTTGAGAATTGCTGCTTTATGCAGTCCTAGAGGCATAGATTGGAATGAGCTGTCAAATACAGTTTTTCACAGACTGTTTTAGAGTTTATATAATGAGGTGGAACCTACCTGCAGAACAGGATGAAGAAAGAGAAGATTAAAAGAGACATTGAGCTCCACTGGCTGAATTCTAGGGCAGCAAGAAAAAAGCTGAACAAGATTTTTTATACACTTAGCTGAAAATTCTGTATCTAGTTATTATACAGGCTGGAATAGTAAATGTCTGAGGTTTTGATTTTTTTTTCCTTTTTCCAGAGCTTTGTATGATAAAGTCAGAAACCAAATAATGGATTATTTGAGGTGGCCCTTACAGAAGAAACTGCATGTTCTGCAGATACACACAGTTTGCTGATGAGCTGGTAGCATGGACATATCAATTTGAGTGTGATGCCCAAGCTTGACATTTCAGTAGATTTGCTTTATATTAAAGAGCAGGAATTTAATTGTATGAAAGTAGCATAAGCATTTTTTTTTCCAGTAAGTATGGCACTCTGAGCATGTGAACAAGATTTTTCTACTGTTACAGATCTACACTCCTGCTTAGTTGCAATGCTAATAGTCGTTTACCATCTCTGGAAAGCAGACGTCAGTTTTCCAAGTGTAAACAGTGCAGAAAGAGATAGAAATGAAGGAGGCAAATAGATGTACAGTGCCTAGCTGGAGGAGTTATATCAGGTTGAATGATCCATGAACATATACTGAAATAATTTAATATGTGGCAGTCTGAATCAGTGATTTCTAAGAGATGACAGATGTAGCCAGAGACACCTTGCTAGCTGAGGACTGCATGTCATGTTTCTGACCATCTGAAGGCGTTGTTATAAATGTCAAGTACAGGCTATGTTTTCCTTCTGCTGCGTCTTTGTTCAGACAGTATGTGCTTGTCAATTATTCTGGTTTGGGTAAAACTGCAAGTATTCATGTGCGATGTGGTTTCCTCTGCCTTCCTCTTCCTACAGGAGACATGCTCTTAATTCAAATATTTCCTGTCTTCTTGGAGTGACGGACAGTGACAAGATGTGGAAAGGCAGAATTAGCAGCCCAGTCTATCTATTCTCATTGTTCTGCTCAAGGAAGGAGTTTATTAGATGGATTTTGATACAGATTTATGTTGGTTTTGGTTTGGGTTGTGGGTTTTTTTTTTAAAGAATAGAAAAAAATGCAAAATACAGTCTGTTGAGGTGTGAGACCTAATACAAAAGCAATGTGAGACAGACTGTTTGCATAGATTTTAGATTCTTACTTGACTGGCTAAAATCCCAAAAAAGTCTCCTGTGATTTAGTTTTAACTGGTTGGCAGATGTTGAATGATCTCAGCAAGTGTCTTTGTTGCAGTTCCAAGGTAAGTATGTAGCAGACTGACTGTTTGTAATCTCTGTAATAGGGGATTTGTCAGTCTTTCTGTATTACCTGTGAAATGGATTAGGAGAATAGTAAAATTGCATTTAGGAAGAGAGAAATATGCCCATCCTTATTGGGTTTTTTAACGAAAAATGTGTCTTCAGTGATGATTTTAAAAAGATCAGTTCTACTGGCTCTGCTTCAGGCTTCTCCATTTCTCCTCATCCAACTAGATAGTAGTACTCTCAGAGTTTCCACCCTTTCTAAAATTACTGGGAAATTACATTCAGCTTTGGACAGAAAGTGCCAAGCATCTTACTAGAGTCAGCTTACCATTCAAAGTCTGTTCTCGGTGATGCAGTAGTAATGAAGATGCAGATCTGGCTGGGCAGATAGCAAAGGTTTGTTTTTCCACAGATGTATGTGTTTCTCGATCTCTTTACATGTTTTTTCTTTTCAGGCTTTATTAGAAATGAGTTGAAAAGATCAACATTGACACGCGTGATGTGTCTGTGATTCCAAACTGGAAACTGTTTCTAGCTTCCTTGCTGTAGAAGTACAATACTGTTCCACTGAAAAAAGCCTTCAAATAAGTCCAGTCAAATATAAAGTAATTGCATGAGAAAATGTACATTTTAATGAATTGATTTTAAAGCATCACATGCAACTGGGAAAAACACAATCTAAAATGAAAAGAAAAGCTAAACCACAAAGAGCCCTTAGGCATATCTGATCAGTTAAAATGTACACATGTTGTGTTGAACCTAAAGTGTATACAAGTGGAAGAAGTGTATAGAGTAAAAATAAGGAACCTGATAGACCAGTCTAGGTGAATCACGTAGTTAATGGTAAAAGAGACATTCAAGATTCAGGTTTTTATTTCATCAGTGTGAATGAATCATACTGTGGTTCTGCTTTGGAATTCAAACCAGTATGTCTTTCTTACCTGCTGCTGCTAATAAGAAAAAATTGTGTGTGTGAGTTCATTTATATGGTATAGTAAGCCAACAAAAGACAGTCAAAATAATTTATTAGAATGAATATAGTCCATTTTCCTCAGGAAATAGATAGCTCTCAGTGAAACACCAGAGTAAAAACAGTGCTAATACTGTCACACGAGAAAGGACACCCTGATTAACTGTTTATCTGAAGAGATATTCACACTTTCAGCTGTTCCAAAGTAGCAGCTAAATATTGTTACTGATACATTGGTTCAGTGTTGTCTGGGAACATAGAAGATGGCTGACAGCCAATATGAAGTAGAAAGTAAAACTGCTTTATCTGCTGAGGTATTAAGCAAACTTCAGCAATATTTGTTAATGCTTTGGATGATATCCAAGGCAGAAGACAAGAATCCTGTTGGCCCAGGAGTATAAGGAAGCTTACTGGAAAACAGGATGGTTAATGAAAAGACTACTTACCTTATATACCAGGACTTGAGCAAAAGGCGCAGAGAGGTAGAAGTTCTATCAGATAGAAGTTCAATAGCTTTTTTTCTGAGATGTTCTTTTTTTTTTTTTTTCCTGAGAGTTTCTGACTTCTTCTGGAAGAAGATAGCATAGGATTGGGCCAATACCTACATATTTATACTTTACCTTGCCACACAAACCCGATACGCATGTGCAGATACTCAGCTTCCTCATTCAGATGGGCTGCATTTGTTCCTGAAGCTGAAAGGAATATTGTCCTCATATGTTGCTCTATTTCCTTTTAAAGTTTAATTTACACTAAAGGAAAAAAGGAGCCTTTATCCGCAGTTTTTAAGGTGGATATTAGATTTGATTTAGAATATTCTCCATATTTAGAGATACTGGAAGACTGAGTGTCAGCTTTGTGCTAAGTTGCATGATATAGTTGCATGCTATTGGCAGCTGGACTAGGTGGTCATTGTCGATCCCTTTCAACTGTTATCTATTCTATTCTATTCTATTCTATTATTGACTGCTGTATCTTTATTTCTGGAATGTTATAATCAACTATATGTAATGCAAGTTTTGGAAGGACTGGTCAGAAAATGAAGAGAGAGGGCAAGCTCAGAACACAGCAGTACGAGGACAGTGAAGAAAGAGGGAGTATAGTAGGATTGAAAAGAATACAGTAAAAAAAAAATGGTAACAATAGAAAAATTTACAAATATTTTAGAAGAGAAGTGTTGATATATGTTACCACATCTCAGTAAGTTGATAAGGAACATTTTTGCCTATGTGCTACCTCCTGGAAATCATTTTCCTTCTTCCTTTTTTAGCAGTAATAGCATTACTGACACATTTCCTTCAGCTACATGAGATGCCATTTATTCTTAGCAGGAAGGCATAGTCATTTATTTTCTTTGACCATACTGCTCTATATGCAAGCTATCTCCTGAGCAAAATAGACTATTGTCAGTCCACTAAAAATTAGCAAGATATTTAATATTAAAACGGTTGTGGAAGTGAAGTAGGTGTCAAAATAGGTGCCTTTCTCTGACTGCAGTGAGAACAGAGGAGCAATATGGCAGAAAATAAGGGTTAGCAGTAATTATCTGCTAATGATTAAATCCTGGGCAAAACTTGCAAGCGAATGGAGTTGCAGGATAGTCAATACATATGAAAGGTCTTCTGTAGCTCATTAAATAAAAAAACAAAAAAGAAACTGAGAGACTGGTTCTCGAATATGCAGCAAAACATAGCGATTACAGTCTGCACTAATAAACCAAATGTCTGACCCATTGTCTGACCCACAGAGGCAGACTATAGGTAATTAATACAGAATTTCTTAACTTGTGTTAGTTCACACAAACTGCCATTCTCATTTTTGAAAGTAGCACAGATTGATCACTGCATAGTGGAACAAATCCAATATAAAATCAAACTCTGAATAATTTATGACAGTGCTTGTATGCCTATATTGAAAAGCTGCTCAAATATATAAGCCCTCCAAAGCCCAGAGAAAAGTAATGAGTTTATATTTGTCTTACTTCTGCAGGGTAGACAGGTTCTGCAGTGTACAGTGAAAGACTATTCATGACTTGAAATCACAGAAATTACTTTTTTAAATACAAAATTGCTGAATCTCTTTTTTACAAAATTCTTATGATTTTTTTCCTGATTTTATTATAATGCTTGACTGAGACGAATGGTATTTGAGGTGGTTTGCTATTGTTAATGGCATGTGTAGATTGAAAAAACTGCTTAAAAGAAGACTTTATCAAATCCTCAAAAAAACCCCAGTATAAGCAGAAGTATCTCCTCCTCCCACTAAATCTGTTGTATCTGGATCTTGTTCTAGAATTGGGAGTCTAACTATATGATAAGTTTCTAGTTATCTTACTGCCCAAATACAAACAGCATAATGAAAAAAGGACACAATACTAATCGTACTGGTCAGATTAGTAGTACAGTTCTGATTCAGAATATATTTCACTAGTCATGTGGCCAGAAATGCCCATCTGCCATTATGCTAATGAAATAAAACGATGTGAAGATGGCAGCATGAGCCATAATTCTCTTCATAATTGTCATCATATGGTTTGCAGGTGCTATCCATGGCTTGTCATCATATGGTTTGCAGGTGCTATCCATGGCTATTTATCTAAAACTTACTGAAAATATGAACATTTTAGCAATAGGTTTATATTTTTCTCTGCCCTTGGAAATAAATTGCTTATTGCTCTGTCTTCTGTTCTCTCCCCCACTCCCCACCCAGAGTCAGTACTATTCTCCCGTATTAAAAAGTTTGAGAGGCTAATTCATCATAGGGATAAGGCCAATAATTGTCATGATGAACTTGGCTCTGTGCTGTGAAATACTGACAAAATTAGGGGAATTTAGGAATGCTGCCTAATTCTGCCCTGCAGAGTTCTGGAGAACACAGAAAGCAATCAGAATATTAACAATAACCCTGTTCCACTCCCCCAGGCCTGCTCCTGCTAATGAGACCCTCAAAATTTTGCTGCTGGTATATCAAAATTTCTCCCAGATGCTTCTCCCCTTATTGTATTTGGAAAGCAATATATGATTTCTGCTTGGAGCTAGGAAAGATGAGGAAATCCTTTGGGTAGAGATATTAAAGGTTGCCCTCCTTTGCCTTCCTTTGGTCTGTATTTAATGTACAGAACCTGGTAGAAAGTTGAAATATCAGAAGGAGGAGGAAGAAGAACGGTAGAAGAAGAAAAGAATATATTGCATCCTCTGTTATTTTTGCTTATCAAGAAAACCTCTGATTTATCACCAGGTTTATTCATTGCTCTGAAAAATAGATTGAGGATTTCAATCAACAGCCTCTTTGAATGTAATAATAATTCTGGTGTTAAAGATTAGATTTCTGTGATCATAAGGCTGAGATCCCAACTGACTTTGGAAACTCCAGAAAACTTTAAATTTCTCGTGTTGTGTCACTCTGTTGTTGAGTTCTGGAAGTTTACTGCACTGCGCACATATATCTAATGTCTGTTTTATGGTAATACGTCTTATAACCTGAAATGTAATATAGGGTCCTTAAATCCATTATTCAAAACTTACATTTCTGTCACTGCAGTAGATTTGCGGTGAGTAATTCCAGTATTTTGGAAAGCACCCATCAGCTGAATGACTCAGAGCAAAGGGTTTTACACAAATGCAGATCGAAACAGTATAAATTCTTTCATAAAAAGATCGAATCATAGAGAGTAAATGTTCTGAATAAAGACATATTCCAACAGTCCAATTAATAGGGCTTTTTTTATGCAACCTTTGTGTCATGAAAGAAAGAATTCGCATTGAAAAACAAAGTTACATGTAATTTCTAATTTAATCTCATTTTTGGACAAGTATTCTGCTTTCTCCATAATAAACCTATGGAGAAGGATAATGAATTACTGTACATGAAAAGACAGGATGGCCTTTGGAGAATCATTGAAGATTCCAGGTGAAGAAAACAGTTAGATGCTTGCATCTGATGTTTCCATTTTTATTTAGAATATTCTTGATAAAAAATTAGTTAAGAACAGAAGTGAAATAGCTTTTACTACAAAACAAGTTGGTGACCAGTCTTTTGAAGGGGTGTTAGAAGGAAATAGGAGATGTTGAAATAGAACTGAAATGGTGAAAATATTGAAAACTGTAAAAAGTAAGAGACAAAACAGCATTGCTAAAGGTATTCAAAGACAGAACAGTTCTTACCAAGTCCAGATATCATAGTACATCTTCACATTTTAATTATAAGAGGAGTGCAGGTGGATAGAAAAGAACTTTTAAGTAGTAGTAAAGAAAGGTGACAACTGAAGCAGACAAAGATTTTGCTGGTTTATGTTCGTGTTCAGTTCTTTGTGCCCATGGAGTCTACAGAACTAAACCAGCAAGAAGTAGTAAAGAAACTGGTGAAAAACCAGAAAGGCATGTTTTAATTTTAAGAATAGAAACTGTAGCTTTGAAGAAGAAAGCCTTTTTAGAAAAGGTATGTGAAAGAAGGAAAGCACTAGAAAGTGCTAAAAAGGAAATTGCTATACCCTTAGGAGATGCCTATTAATAAAGGAAAGCAATTATAATCTCCATATTTCCTGAAAGATTGCTAAAACAGAAAAAAAATAGTTGATTGTATGATTACAAAACCAAAACCTATTTTTATTGTAACAGGTAAGATTGATACACACCGTCTAAATAAAGTAGTTAAGAACATTAATGAAAGAAGCAAAAACCGTTTGAACATATTTGTCTTGGATGATAAAAGCCAAGTACTATTTCAGCAGGAGTAAAAGTCAGAATGGAAAATGTCTCAGAATGAATCTGCCAGGGAGCAACACAGGCAGTCTGCTCCCTGAACGAAAGTGAGCCAGGAGCTGAGGATGGTAACAAGGCTGTCAGAGGCAGGAGCCTCGCTGACAAGGACCCCATCCCACTGCACCTGAGCACGGCAAGCAGGGCAGATCTGGTGGCCTTAGCCAGGTGGAGCTGGGAGTCCAGGCCACTGAGCAAGCCCGTAGTGATGAGAAAGGTCTGAGATCAGGCTGGAATATTAAGTCTGAAGATCTGGGTCAGAGTGTGGATCAATAGGGTGCATGCCCAGTTATTGATATGGTGGCAACACAGCTGCAGTGCAGTTCAGGCTAGGGCCCAGGGTCTCAGCTTAATGGCAGCTCCTGAGAGACAGAGTGGGGAGTCCCCACTTCCAGCTCTTTTTTTCATAATGGCTCCTATCAGTGAGCTGGCCTTGAGCTGTGTTTCTTCCAGAAGGAGAGGAAAGAACTCAGAGCCCTGAGATCATCACAGTGAAATGGTTGTTCACATAAAGAAGAACTCACATATAAAATACATTATTTGGGTGTCTGTAAGAGGATTGAGTGAAGGATAAAATCAGAATATGATAAGGCAACAGGTGATTTTTTTAATATATGGCAGAAGAGACAGATAACAGACCTAAGACAAGGAAAATTTCCCCCCAGAACAGTTACAGAACACAGAAAAGAGGTGAGATAAGGAAGCATGTTGTTTAAGGAACAATTGATGTTTTCAAAATGAGACAACTGAAACCAAGGGAATATGAAGGGACCGAGAATGAGAATAGCATAGAAAAAGCGAAAATTATATCTGAACTAGGCAAGAAAAGGCAGCAAAAATGTTGAGGACCAGATCCAAAGAAGAACTTGGTCATTGCTAGGATGACCTGTGCCAGAAATGCATATAAATTATTTGGCTAAGAATTTTGGTTAAGGCAACAGTTTTCTGAACAAGGAACAGGAAGAGTTAGGCACCTGATAGAAACGGGGCTCTTAGGAGCATGCAAGGCCCCAAGACTGAAAACACACAGCAGTGATTGGGAGTGGAGAAGCAGCAACAGTCTAGCCTCTCCTGTCTGGATCTGGGCATGTGTCTCAAAGCTGTAGTTAAACATCAATGTGGTTGACACTGTAGGTCTTAATCTTTTTACTTCAACACTTATATTGTGAAGGTGAATTAAATAGACACCTCTCAGAATATTGGTGTTAAGGGGTTTGTTAAGGCTGTCTTCTGAAACTCACACTGCCAACCCTCTGCAGAGAGAGCTCGCCACACTGAAGAGATGACTAAGTGATTTTTGAGTGATTTCTCCATTTTCAGAGAATGTCATTATGTTTTCAGGCTAAGAAGGGACAGACAAAGCTACATCCCCAGGGAAGAAATATAATTGCTTTGGGAAAAAAAAAGATCTTCAGTGAAATGTACCCATCAAGAGGTCTGCTTCTGCTTAATGTTTCAGACTAAGAAAATCCAACTGTTACCGGAACTGGGACATACTGTAGGAGCATGAGGTGATGTCTTTGTTAATAAACTAGTCACGGACAGAATTTGGGCTTGAGCACAGATACATGGTCACCCATACTGCTGGACTGCTACATGGCCATGTTCATGGTGGAGTCTGGAGTGTTAAATAAGCGCTTTTCCAGACAATACCCAGGCAAGGACTATATCTATACTATACATATATATACTATGGGCCAAATATGTATATATACATTAGAATATAAATATATATATATATATACACTATGGGCCAAAGGCTGCTGCAAAGAGACAGGTAGGATGCAGCGGGTCTGTTTTGGAGGGCGAGGAGATAGGAGTACAGTGAGCGAACTCAGCCAAATGGATGTGAGCCGTGCTGTGCTAATCAATACCAGGGTCAGAGAACTGTTTCTGGCCCATTTCATTTATTTTTGGAAGCAGCCTGAAAGAACAAGTACCAGCATCCCAGAGTTATCTTGACATTCGAAGTTACGTGTTTAGGAATCATAAGACTGGCTAGCAAGCTTGTAATAGTATAGGCATCAGCTTTGGTTGTGGTCAGGTAAGTAACACCTCATTTTTAAAACAGTCCTTTAAACCATGCTTCGTGTCAGTCGTTACCTGCAGTCTGCATAGAGTCAGAGTTGCAGAATGTGAAAGTTATAGGAGTGAAATAAGGAATTTTAGAGTTAAAAGCTTAGGTCCCGGTGACTGCTAATGAGAGCCGAGAAGTCTAATCCTTTAGGTCTCTCTGAAAATCCTATATGACAATAAAAATTGGATGAAGTGTGGGATTTATTGGTTGTGACTAAAAAAATGAATAGTAACAGCAAGTTTTCAGACAAGGTGCAGACTGAAATAACAGAAGTGATATGAATTTTCTAACAAGACTTGTCAGTTTTCCTGTTCTTCTTAAGAAGAACAGAACATCTGCAAATTGGGCAGACATGATCTTGAAAATAAGTCCTGAATCAATCAGTTCAGCAAAGAACGATCTGTACACATGATTTTGGTTTTGGCAAATCATCAAATAGCTATTAACTGGAAAGCTAAATGGGGTCAGCAATCAAAGCCTGACTGGAAGATAATGAAATCATAACAGCATTATAATATGCATTACTTAAATATGAATAGTCAAGGCACATTTGAATTACATGTGGCTGAATTCAGCTACAGATGGAGGCACCTGTGTTTAGATGTCTCCATGTAGGAGTCTATACATGAATTAGTTATCTAAGCTCCCATTATAGTCAATATAATCTGTCAAGCCTGGATAGCTTCTCAGCCGATCAAATGTGCGTGTTTAAGTTAGACTGAACCGAATAGCTATTGGCTTTTGTGTCTACTGGTTACCTATCACAGCTACTTCATTCCTCGTGAAGAATATGCCTTTAGTCAAATTTGTCACAGGAAACTTCTGCAAAGTTTGCATTATAAACAAAGAATGTAGGATTATTTCCAAAATACCTTGGTCACCCTATTGAGTTTCTTCAAGGCAAAGTATATCTCCCTTCACTGCAATATCTGTATCCAGCTGAACATCCATAACCATTTGCTACAGAGAAAGAACACCTGGAACTGAATATCACATGGAACTTCTGTATCTATTTTTGGCTTCTATTTACTTCTGTGTAACCTTGGTCATATTTTTAACTGTGGAACATCGCTACCTGCCAGTGAACCTGATAAGAGTTGTTCTAGGTCACATTCAGGATCCACACAGCCCCATACACTCTCTTTTCCCATTGCCTATAGCATTTACCTAAAAGAGTACAGAAGAACGGGGCAAGTACATAGTCACATTTCTCTGGTATACTTTGCCAGCCTTCAGAAATTTTGAGCTCAAGGAGTCCTAAATCAAAGGTTACATCACATTTTTGGGCACTAATTTCTAGAGTTTTGTAAGAGCCATTTTTTAAAAAAAGTGTGCTGTTACTGTATTTGATGTCCTGTGATTAGTTTGATTAAAGGGATGGTGAACTTAGTTCCTCCTGTTTACTTTGTCCATGCTACTTATGAAGTTTTAAGCCTTCTGTCTTCCCCCCCCTCCCCCTCAGCTGGGGAAAAAGCTGAATCCTTTCACTGTTTTTTTCTGGATTTATTTATTTGATGATAACTGAGGACAAGATGATGTTTGCATGGGACCTTGTATCATAAGTCTAAGATCTTGTTCCCTAGTCATAATACTTAATTAGAAGGAGAAATGAGTTCTTATTCATCGAAAATCTATGTTGGCAAATACCATTTAAATTCTATGTTATTAGTATAATCTTAGTTTGCACTGGTGTCAAATAAACTTCTTAGGAAGCAGGTTATTGAAAGCAATTTTTCACAATAATTGTGATTCTACCTTTTGGACTCCACTAAGATTGAGAAATATTTTGTACTCATACCTTTTCAAGAGGGAAGAAAATTAATGATAACAAAGGTTTTCTAGATCAGTAGGAAAGAGGTGTGGTTCCCTAGAAAACTCTTGCATTCAATATTCTTTACTATTTTGTTCATAATATTAAAGGTCTAAAATATACAGTACTATGGGGCAGAGGATATCATTGAACTACCTGAGTTTGGACGGCAGTTCTAGCCAAGTACAACTTTATAGGCATCAAGAGAAGTGGAAAATGAGAATGAAAGGAAATTGTTTAGAATATGTGAAAACATCTTTTTAAATATAAAAAATCTGACATTTCTTACTCTAGTCAGGCTAAAAACAAAATTTCTACTTCAATAGTATCAAGAAATGTGTGATTTATTTGTTCTATAACAATATGTACTCCACTATGTATTTTCTTTTTTAAGACTATACAAATTGAGACTATTACTCTAGGGTTTAGTTTTGTTTTTTGTTTAACTTCTGTATTAGACTAATAACAAAAGAGTAGTTGTTCATGAGATTACATATAACAAAGAATGGAATATACTTTGAAAAATTAGATTAGAAATCAATGAAATGTGAAAATGCTGTTGCCTGAACTAGTCTGGTTCTAAATCTCTAAATTATGCTGAGAGTAGGAAAAATTAGGAAACAGTAAGTGTGCGCTGTTTGGGTAGAATTATATTAATTGTTCTAGCTTGGAAAAGCCTGATGGAGACAGAAAGGTTGAAGTAAAAAAGATCCTACAATCTGTGAGGCTTTTGGATTGAAGTGAATGGGAATACAGTTCGGCCAACACTTTGATCATAAATAAGCTAGCTGTTTAAGTCTAAAGACACAACATCAGCATGAAAGTGATATTTTGCTTTGGAGATGCAATTTTCTTCATTATGCTTATGATTATAGTTATTAATATGAATAACAAATTGTAGATAATTGAATCATGGTTATAATTTTATGTTTATATTAAAAATGTGGCAAATTCTAGAAAAATTTTAGACTACAAATATAAATTCTTTCCTTTTTGCGATGATTTGCCAGAACTTTTTACTTATTTTTCCACTGTATGTTAGGCTTAATTAATCTTAATTTTTCTTCTTTTTGCCTAAGTAGTTAATTTTGCATGTAGCCTGGACTGGCAGCTCATGATATATACCAGTTGCTTCCGAAGTGAGGCAATCTGGGATTTTTTACTTCTCATTTTGAGCTCTGGATGAAGTTGTCACCCCAGAGAGCTTTGCTGTGGCAGGATAAGAGGTGCTCTCTGTCCTCCTTACCTGTCCCTTCCCAAAGGATCCAGCCTCCTGCCTCTGCACCTTTCATCATCGCAGGGCGTGAGTGACTCCTTTGATTTTCAGTCTCCATAAAGTATGTTGAGATAGAATTTGGCCAAGAATATTTGTTTCCACTGAGCTACAATAGAAACTCTGTGTTAGAGCTTAAGGAAAACACGACATTAATTACGAAGTAGTATAAATTTTATATTTAGAGACTTTCTTTCAAAGTGGAGATACATCACAGTGACAAGCAAGAGCAGCTGAGATGTAGTGTGGAATAACTGATTACTTATTGGCAGACAGAGCAGTGATTTACTGGTGAGAAAAGTTCCTCATCTGTTCCTCTGACAATCACCAATAAATTACTGTATCTTTTCCCTAACTTTAAATATTTACAAGGACCCCAGGAGAAAAATGTATTCTACATTCTCTGTATACATTTTCTGTGTCTTGTCTTACCACTTAGTAAAGGTATTATGACATGGTGCTATTTAGTATCTCTCAGGATCCTATATCACAAATAAGGTGACACGGTTCTATTTCCTTTTAAACACGTCCTGTGTTAAATTTAGCTGTTGAATTTAATGGAAACCCAGAGATGAGGTAAACCACTGACCTGCAGCAAGCAGTTATCATTCATCTTGCAATTTTGTGAATGTCACCTTCAGTTACTCAACTGCTTTTAAAGCAAACTGCTCGGGACTCTTCACTGGTATGAATCAAAGTGGACAAAAAGAAATCTTTTCTGTACACATGCCAGAATTTTAGAGCTTTACTAGTGTGTTAATACTGCACTCTAACTTGATTACTCAGATTTCTAGATTTGGAATAATCTTTAATTTTGACAGAAACTATGTGACCATTTTAAAATTTAATTTAGCATTTTAGTTAAATTTGAGGCTTGAGTTGCAATTAATTCTGTTGTTCTTTTTCATACAAGGCTTACAATGCTTGTTCCTCTAATCTTGAATTCTTTTTATGTGACTGTAGTATTTCCATGTCCAGTTATGTTTCCCATTGCTCATACATCTTTTAATCTTTACTTTTCAGAAAGTCATTCAGATATTGGTTTTAAAATATTATCTATTTTTCTGTGTAATATTTTTAATAACAGTTTCCAAACAGAAATGGGGATAGAGACATGCCATAATATGTTAGGAATTTGGAAATTTCACTCTAACAAATACACAAGTAGAAATGATGTAACATCTTAAGAGATTTTAGTAGTCATAAAGCCTCAGTATTGAAAAAGTTGGAAAAATTATGAGGTGTTTCTTAAAATCAGGATCTATCTGTAATGTACTCTAGATCATGTTTTACAGCTTTCTTCCATAATCTTGAGCGGTGGAAGTTTATTTTTTTTTTTTTTTTTTATATTTCATTGCTGGCAATAGAATATGATGGGTTGACTGCACTAGTGATCATTTGTTTGTCCTGATTCAACCTAAATCCACTTGGATAACTATAATCTTTGCCTGATTTCTATGATGTATGTTGGTGTTTGCAGAAAAAGAAAGCAGGCATAGATCACATTCTACAACTCAGAAAGAAAAAAAATGGAGAGAGAGCTTTTAGTATTTTTGAACATATGTCTGTTTTACATCAAATTTGCAGATTTTCACAGGAGGGTTACAGTACCAGTTCCAGCCACAAGAACTGGTCTGGAATAAGGGGTTGTTCCATGGGAGCTACGATCAGCCTGTGGCAAGCAGCAGGAAGGCACAGGGCTTTCAGCAGAGGTAAGGCAATTTGGAAGGAATACAGGGGCTGAGTCGGGCTTCAGTTTAGATTTGGACACAACATCCAGTCAAGGACTTGGAGTAGTGCATCTGAATACTCGTCCTGCAGAATTCCAAGGTTTTAATAGCAAATGGTCTACAGAACAAAATAGTACTTTTCAGTTCTGTCAACAATATAAGACGTATGAACAGCGTAGCTCTATGCGCATTTTAAGCTAGCACAAAGCTAACTGCTGCCAAACAAGCTGTGCTGCTCCTCTGCCTTCTCCTGAACTGGCTGTAATTCCTGCTCCTGCCGCACTCCTCTTGTACTGCCCCTTTCCTCTGCTGATGGGGAGAATGAATCCCAGCTAGAACAAGTCAGGAATGAGTAGCGAGGGCTGTAATCATGTTACTCTGTGCTAGTATGAAGTGCTCTTGGAATTGTTATTTTCCAGAGTTTCTCTCCTTCTCCCTGTCTCTGCAGATAATTATGTCCTCTTCTTCCCAAGACAGAGCCACAGTAAATCTCCTCAAGGCTACTCCTCATCAACCAGCTACTTTATTCTAGTGCCACAGAAGGATTTGCTCCAGGACAGGTATTTTTTCGTAGAAAATGAAAGTAGCTGGAGCTGGTAATGGGCTGCAAATGACTCAGTTAACTTGTCAGGTGTCAGAAGCTGAAGACTGTTTTCAGATCTAGTTACAATGAAATTTCTACCAGCTGTGACGATTTTCTGTGGATAGAGTGTTCTTAAAATCCATAGTTACATATTTTATTGTCTAAAACTATTGGGATTGTTTTCATTTTGCCCTCTGTCCTTTTATCTCTTTTTACTGCTTTATCCTGGTTAGGTTGCTGTGGTTTCTCATATCTACAAGGCTGTTTTCAGATATTTGTCTGAGCAACAAGTGGTCAGAATTTGTTATAATTAACCCATAATATTCATAAAACTAATTCAAATACTGTTTTTGGCTACAAGAAGGCAGAAAGAATAGAACAATCTAGCAAGCAGCACTAAGATTTTAGCAGAGGCTTGTTTTACTTTAGCCCAGTTCTTACAGCTGAGGGGCTTTAACAACATCCTACTTGACTTCAGAAGCAGGGGCATGGAGAAAATGGCAGCGCTGTTCTGGCATGAGAAAACTAAGAAAAGCAGTGTTAAAACAGCCTCCTAGTGAGAAACATTGAATCAATGAACTTGGATATCTTCTAAAAGCATTTTTGTGTTGAAAGTGGAGCCATATACTCCTGATGAATTATGCTGCATCTGTAGTGTATCCACGTCCCAAAATGTCACATCAATAGGGGATTCAAAGAGAATGACAAGTAAAAGCAAGGAGTAACAGTGTGATGGAATGTAAGCAACATTAGAGCATCTCTTTTTTTTTTTTTTTTCCAACATGCTATTTAAAAGGTCTGTGCTTTGATGTATAATACAGAAGGGCACTAGTGGAGTGAAATGTGAAGGATGGGTAGGCGTTAGTGATGTGCAAAATAGCAAGCTTGCTTTTAAATGGTTTGGCAAAGAACTAGCTGTGAAAAATAAGGCACTGTTGACAACTTGGAATCCCCCTAAGTGTGATGTCCCTTCTCCTTGAGTAGTCTTTCAGTTATGTGCATTTGCTTTCGTATTATTGAAAATAGTTTAAGAAAGTTTGTATAGTTTAAGAAAATTATATAAGGAGAAGCTGAAGGAATGCTTTCTACTTGAAAACTATGTTTCATTTCTTAAATAAAGAAGGTATTTTGTTTACATGTATACTCATTTTAAATATAAGTGGATAGCAAATAAGGAGTATTTACTATGATTTTGTTTTATTCTTGTTGCAACATTTTGTGACAAACCAGGTTAATGCCTTTCTTTGCTGATGGTATCTTGCACTTCCTGGCACGTACCTTTCATGTTGCTTTAGTTTAAATTCTTGTATGTAGTTTATAACTTCTGATAGAAAATGTTTTTAAGAGGCACCTATGATTATATGGTACTCGATATTTTTAAAATGAAAGTACAAAACTGGTCTGCTACCCCAATTTGTGCAATAAATATGCTGATGTATTTAGAAGTCTGATTAAACTTTTAGATAGAAGGAAATGTTTTGTTATGTTTTTACCTGAAATTGTTCTTTGCATGTTTATCTCCAAAATGGAATAACACAAGGAACCACCCAAGAGTAACTGCACACCACCTTTGTGGAATTAACAGTCCTTGCAGAAGGAAAGCCTGAAATCTGTTAAAGTAGGAGGGGAAAGAATGGACTCCTGGAAATTAATTCCCAGCTGAAGGACAGCTTGATGCAGTGCCAGTCACAATCTGCTACTGCTTTTAGCAAAGGATATAGTCCTGTAAGTTAGGTGGTAACGGCCTCTTCTACAGAGTAGACAGATGCTGAGGCACAGGATTTACTACAGTTGCAGATAATTAGATTTGTGTTTGTTTTAAAACAAAAGAGTAAAGAAAACACATTCCCAAAATATGAAAATACTGCTTCTTAGAGTTTTTCTGCATGTGTACACACAAACAGGATGACCCGAGTTATTACAAGTGTGTATTTAAAGGGAATTTGTTGTGCCACATTTGTTACACACCCACTCTGTGTGGGCACTCAGAAGTAAAGTGATTTTGAGTTCAGCTTGACTGGTGAGTTAGCTTTGTTCACAGAATCACAGAATGGTTGAGGTTGGCAGGGACCTCTGGAGGTCGTTGTGTCCAACCCACCTGTTCAGGCAGGGCCACCTAGAGCCCAGGACCGTGTCCAGATGGCTTTTGAGTACCCCTAAGAGAGGGTGATGCCACAACCTCTCTGGGCAACCTGTGACAGTGCTGTCATCCTCACAGCAAAAAAGGGTTTCCTGTGTTTCAGTTTCTGCCCATTGCCTCCTGTCCTGTCTCTGGGCATCACAGAGCAGAGCCCGGCTCCAACTGCTTCGCATCCTCCCTGCAGATATTTGCTCACATTGATGAGATCCCCCCTGAGCCTTCTCCTCCAAGCTGAAGAGTCCCAGCTCTCTCAGCCTCTTCTCACAGGAGAGATGCTCCAGTCCATGAATCAGCTTTGTGGCCCTTTGTTGGACTCTCTGCAGTACGTATATGTACTGAGGAACCCAGAACTGGACTCAGTAATCCAGGTCTGGCTTCACCAGTGCTGAACAGAGGGGAAGGATCACCTTCCTCAGCCTCCTGGAAACACTCCTCCTAATGCTGCCTAGAATAACATTAGCCTTCTTTGTGGCAAGGTTATTACATGTGGCCAAGTCTTTGGCTGTAGCATTTGATGCTTTAAGCTGGAAAACACCTGTTTTAAATGGCTCCCTTTGCACACATAAACTCTGATAGTTTTTAAATTACTTACTCAGAGACCACTTTCCCACAGATCTCTCTCAATCAATGTCTGTTCAGCAAGAAGTCTTTATTTAAGGTTTTTAGCTTTCAAGAAGTTGGATCTGATGAATACCTGGAACTTAAATTTACAGAAATGCTAATGTATAATTAAGGTGTATGTTGTCCAAGGCATGCTTGAAGGGGGCTCACTGTTATTGGGTTCTTCTCTGTATTGGAACTCCTATTTGACACTTTAATGTAAATAATGACATATTCTTCAAAAGGTTCCCTTTGTTTAGATTGAACACCTCATTCTTTTCTGGCTGTGGGATTAGCCATGTGATCTTCAGTCAAGTACTGACTTCAGCCAGGCGGTGAAAACAGTAGGAGAATATGCCATTCATATCTGAACTGGAACAATTGCGCTTACCTGCATTGCTGATAATTCAGCGCAATTTACCTCTCTGGATTTCCCAGGCTGATGTTCAGTAATATGATGCAGAGGGCTGAGATGTGTGGGCTCTGTACGGTGCACGATGATCCTTTGGGTTCCATCTGTGAGGAAGCACCGTCTCAGGTACTTTTATTTATTCCTGTAACCACGAGCATCTGAGGAGACTGACCCTTGCTCTGCTACAGAGTAGCCCAATGGGATGGGCCTGGATGCATTTTCCTTGTTAGCAGAGCAGAGGAGGTTATCTGTCAGAGCAAAGGATGCCGTCTCAAAACTGCGCTGGCCTGGAGCCTGGTGGTTACAAGTTGTGGCAGCTGACTAGGAGACAGTGGGTTTTTTTGTTAATGTTTTAATTACTCTTCTTTTGTAAAAAAGTCATGAAAAACTGAGCTGTTGTTCATGAGGTCTTTATTATGGAAGAAAATTGTCCTTGCCACTGACTTGTACATATTTGTACAAATGTAGATGTTTTCTTCCTAAAAGGAGGAGTGGATAGTCTTTGCAGAAGACATTGCTATAGTCTACCATCATATTACCATTCAAGAAGTGCAAGTGTAGGAGTTGCAGGTGATTGTTCTGGTTATTTCGAATGGTGCCATGATAACCCTGGAGCTTGCTGGTGGACAAAATTTCCTCCCTAATCCAAGCAGACTGTCTGTAATCTATTCAGTCCATAGCTACTCCGTTTCCCTTGTGCTCCATCTTTTTGGGCATTAACCTCCTGTGGTAATCCAAATATGTTGAATATTGTCCTGCGCTCTTTGCAGTGAGCAGAGTGGGTACAGGAAATTCAGTTTAAGCGTACAGCAGTGGAGGACTCGGGCAGTCTCGCAAACTCTTGGATGTCCTGTTACCTCTTTCAGATGACATGTTGACTCTCCTCTTTATGAATAAAGAATGCTATAATCAAATGCAGATATTATTGAGTAGCTCGGGATTTGGCAGCAGTACACGTACGTGCTAACATAGTGCACTGGTTGGGGTAATTTATCTGCGTTCCAGTACACAATCTGGGACCAAAGAACCTGTAAAGACATTCCTAGCAAATTAAGATTGTAGTGTTAAATGACATACGGCAAACATGCCCGCTATGTCCTTTTTTCTAGAGGAAAAGGTATGTGCAGCCAGATGCACTGCCACCTGGCAATTTAAGAACTTACTAGGGTGACTGGTGAAGGTTTATTTAGCGTGTAAATATTTTAGCCTTGAATTCATGAAGCATTTCTTTCTCTAGCGGTAGCAGAGAACTTATCTCTTTATTTATCATCCTCAGTGTTTTGTTTCTGTTATTCTTAGCATATGGCTTTACTTTATTCAAGCATTATATTGTCTGGGAGGACTATTTAGGAGCAAACTGTACTCTCTCTCTTTTTTTTTTTTAAATCAACCTTTGCATGAGAAAAATTATAAGATGCAAGGAATGCCCGATACAAGATTGCCTGCATTTTCCTTATGTGTTTATGAATAAAATAATCACTAGAAATGTGAGTTGAGGTAAAATCGTCCATTTTTCTGTTGTCTGTTTACTTCTGTTTAGATAGGTGTGTGCCATGAAATGCAACCAGTGTGCCAGAAATCTGAAGGTAATAGAGCTGTAGGATGGAGACATGACTTTCAGTACAGGTTTTTAACTGATAATAAACTGAGTTGCATCTGGTTTTTTTTCATTCACTAAGAATTAAAAGCAAATTCATTTGGTAAACATTTCTTAAAAATCATAAAATAATCTGCTGTAGCACTTGAGCTTCTTACACACTGAGAATTTAATTCTTGATTTCAAATTTCTGGGTGCTTATGCTTCTTCCAAAGCACTAATACACTTGCTTTAATTTAGCACTCCACCAGACTCCATGTTTTTATTTGCTGATTTTGACTTCAGTAAAATCTTTTCTGCTTTGGCTTCTGATCAGTTGGACATGGTTATTACAGGGAAGTTAAACATCAAAAGTTTGTGTTCTGCTTTTTCTGTAAAGCAAGGTTCTCTCACAGTCTGTTTTTTTTTTTTCTGTTTTGTGGCTGTCACCTTTAGTTTGCTCACACTGTGTTTTCTGTTCCATTTCTTGTTTGTCGAGCGTTAGGAACTTGGTCTTGTTATCCTAGTGTGGATCTGTGCTGCTGATTAATAGCACAAGTGGCTAAAAATAGGCGGAGTTCAAGTAAGTTGCATTTGCTGATAGTAAATTTTAATGTGTTTTATCTGGTGTTCTCAAAAGTAATTCTGATCAGGTGACAAAATGACCACCAGTATTCACAAGATGAATGAACTGTTATATGGTTTTCTTAAAATCATCCTCTGCAGAATGAAAATTTCTGGTGTCTGTAATGGGGAAGGTACAAACATGTTAATCTGTTTAAATGTTACCCACCACTATTTTTGTGCCATCATTGAAAGGTGCATGCTGAGAGAGGCTGTGATGAGTGTTGTGAAGAGCACCAGTTGCAAACATCTTTTCTTCCTTTTCCAAAGTGGAAGACTTGCTTGCTTGTGTAATAAAATATAGTGATTTTTGGTTTCATTTGCAGTTCTAAATTCTATTGAGCAAATGTTTTTATAATGAAGACAAATTTTCACTATTTTGTTGCTTAGCTGAAAATATACATTCTGATAATTATTTAAGTTTTTTCCAAATCCGTGTGTAAATTGTAGTTATTCTTGCAATTGCGTTTACAGTTATGGTTGTCATTATCATGTGGAAAGCTGAATACAAGCAACTGCAGGCAACTATCATACCCCTTGGCATTTTTCTTCAGTACTACTATGCTTAGGTGCACTGTGCTGTTTTGTAGGATAAATTGTCTTTCCACAAAGTTATAGAACTCTAGTGCACAATTATAAATATTACTTGTTTTGTTTTAGATCTAAACTGCCAGTATTAATTAATCCTCAGATGTATTGAAAAAATTCTACTCACATAAAAATTGTGAAGCAATGCAGAAGCAAAATAAGCACTTTTATAGGAGAGCAGGTGGCACAGGTTACGTAGTGAGTATAAAAAGTTTCGGTTCTTGCCCTGTTTTATCACATGCTAATACATTTCCAAAAGTTTTCCTCTCTAGGGCTTAAACTCTGCAAGTTTTGTTCTTCCCAGAAGATTCATGTGCTTGGGAAAACTGTGGCAAGTCCTTTCAAATGTTTTAATTGCATGTGTATGTTCATGTATTTGCCCACTGGAAAGGAAGAGTCAGAATTTTTACAGTAGCTCAAAGAGCAGTAAAACTTTAATATATGAACCATAACATTTGTGTTTCCCTTTGGATAAACATTACTGCTTGGATAAATGAAATAATAAAATTATTTTTTTAAAACACTCAAGTTGAAAATATTGTTCAGTGCATAAAAGAAGAAAATTTCATTAGCATGAGAAATGCTGTTAGTTGGATATAATCTGTGCCTATTTGCATAATTTTCGTGGTATGAACACAAAATACCCTACCTAATATCCTTGGCATTTACATCCCAGAAGTCTATCTCTGACTTTACTGAAAGCAAAAGTTGCTGTTCAAAGGTAGAAAGATTAAATACACTGAAACCTGATTTCCATCCTAGCCTAAATGCCAATATTTCAAGCTTTTACACCTTAGAACTTAGTTTATGACTGAAGAATAGGAAAATAATATTATCTTCACTTTACTGATGATCTAATTGGAATCTAACAAAATTGGTAATGCTTTCTGGCCTGTAAAGTAGTTTATCTTCTGCTAATGGCTTAAAAAAAAATTGTTTAACTGTCATGTGTGGGAAGGGTAATGTGCTGAGAAAGTAACAGAAAAACAGGGAAGCATTTTGGCCTAACAGTGTTATATCAGATATCAGGAACCAGAAAGCCTAAATGCATTAAAATAAAAGAAGAAAAAAAAGAGTCACTCCTGTATTTTTTTTAAATAAAAAACCCAGTAGTAATAACTTTACCAGTTGTCAGGCTAGACACTTATTCTGTTCTGCTGGAGTATTTTATGCTATTTGTCTAGACTGTAAGATCTTTAAGGCAAAGAGAGATACAGAAGTGGCACACAGGGCACTACTAGGACTGTTAATTGCTTACTTCTCACAACATCTGGCACCCATTACATAACACATTTTCTTTTGCCTGTTAAAAGTAGATAATATTTATTTACCTCCCTGTCACAAGGGCTTTGAAGAGTCTCATGGAAACCAAAAGAATGAATGAGCTCTGAAGGGGAACTGATACTTCTCAAACATCACAGTCCAGGTACAGCCTCTAACACCAAGTTTTTAGTGTGTTGCCTCACACTGGAAAGGTTTTCTGATGCTGTCTCCCTGAACATCTGTCGCTGGCCACTTTCGGAGCCAGAATCCAGGTCTGAACAGAGCTTCCCTGATGCCAATGGCCAGCCTGATGTTCTTAAAATCTGCACGCTGTTGTGGGGTGCATTAAGTTTCATGCTGGTGATTTTATTGTGCTATCGGTGCCACCTCCGTTGACCAAATGACAGCTGTCATAAAAGGGGAAGAAAAATATTCCAACTTCTGTTGCCTGTGTTTCCTTCACATCAGCTGAGGAGATATAAAAAGCCCTTGGAATACGAAAATTTAAAAAGTCTCGGCTGGAAATGAACGACAAGTGCTGCCTTCTACAGAGCAGAGGAACAAGAAACAAAAAGTTCACTGTGCAGTAATAGCATATACAAAGTTAAGGTTGAACTGGGTCACATAACAGGAATTTGTTCTTTTTTCCTTTCTCATTATTTCTCCTGGCTTTGAATCATTTCCATTAAAAATGAAACTTCTTCAGTTAGTCACCATAAATTAGTCATCCACCAATGTTTGAGGTACTGGCCCCAAGTGAACTCTCTTACTACAGTAAAGTACAATTCAGACCCTGTGCAGCCTTTCTTGGTGAATTGGGCAAATGAGCTTGAATGCGGTCTCTGTTTCTTTGTGCTTGGATTCCAGCTGCTGTAACCAGTAATGGAGGGCTCATAACGTTGCTGTCCCCTATAAGGACCTTACTGCGGAAAGTAACCTGCTGGTGCTGTTCCTTACATCTTTCTGACTGCATGAAACATCCAGATCCCATCTAGCCTTATTTATCTGCATGAAGCTGCAGAAGCTATAAAGTCATCCCACGGTGTTTTTAGCATATGTTGAAAAATTAAATACTGTCAAACTCCTACGGTACTTGAAAAAGACTTGAAATATCCTTACATTTTTGCTCCTTCACACTTTTTCTGTAGAGATCATTCAGGGATTCAGATGCAGTGGGGCACAGAAATAGAGAATGAATCTCTCACTAAATTAAAAATTAAAATTAAACTAAAAATTAAATTAAACTAAAAATTAACCTTCTGAAACAAGATAGTTTTAGGTAATTAGACTAGTCTCTAGTTTCATGCCTATTTTCTGTGTTACGCAGTATTAGAGCTTCTTATTGTTCTGTGCAGAATGCGTTATTCAAAAAGTGATACCCAAGTTTATGTTATGAACAGAAAAATGTCTAGAAATTTTGTATGAATGAGATCTCATATTTTTTGAAGCTTGATTATTACCAACATAGATAATGGTCTAAAAATATGCTATTTGTTATTCTATCATACCTATTCAGTGTGTCTGGTAATGAAATTTTATGTTCTGATCAGTAGTAGAAATCTGCAGAAGATTCTTGGAGCCCGTTGCAACAAGTAGGAGTTTGCCATTAATTTTAAGGTGGCAAAATTTCACTGCTATGTGTACAGTTAAAATAACTTCAGAGATGGGAGAAATACCAAGTATCACCACCTTACCATAAACAATTATGAAGCCATCCATAGTAGTTTTGGGATGCTGGGTGCGGTCCTGCTTGAATTTTGTAGTTTAATTTTTTTATCTTTTGTGTGTATACACGTATGTGTGTCTTTGATGACAGTCTTCTCTACAGACTGGATTATTACCCCATGATTTCATAGTCATTGACTAGTAGTGCAAGGAAGACTGAAGTGTTAATTTCTTTTATCCTACTGTTCTTTGAGTAGCTAGCGTAAAGTAGGGTAAACCATCTTAAAACAATTTCAGCTCTAATACTGACTGCAGAAGTACAGAAAGAGATTCTACCTTCACTTTGAGTTAAAAGGAGAAAAAAAAGAAGCTAAAGTTTCTAAATCTTTGCCTTACTTCCACAAATGAACATTTTTAAGTTGGCAGATGCTTGTTTCTAGAATCAAACATCTTAGTGCTTCCAGAGGCACTGTTTTGTTAGTTTTCTAATCTGCCTTTTAAATACTGTTTAGATATACATAACACATACAGCAAAATAATATAATCCCAAATACATTGGCTAGAGGTAGACCTGTGAGGAGTTTCTGGATTTTTTCATGTATTTGAAAACCATTCCTGGCTATGTTCAGTGGATGATTTTTGGACTGCAGCTGTCTTGCTGAATATTCATTATGAAATGCTTGTATTTAAAAATAAACCCATTAGATTTGTTTTCATCACTCAAAATTGTCTTTGACTATGTGCCAGTGACCTGGCATGGTGACTGCATCTCTGAGTCTTAGGTCTCTGTGGAAAATCTCCATGGTTTAGACTTCTTTTTCTAAGAATATTCAACAACATTTAGATAATTTCAAGTACTTTTAGAAATGGATCCTAAAAATTAAATGCGAAGTTTTTTAGCTGTCTCCTGCCTTCTTTAAAAGACAAGGTGGGCCTGCTTTCTCTTATGCTAGACCTCCATCTCTACCATAATACTTCCAGGAAAAATTGTGTGCTTTTCAGTGCGGAGTTGTTTCTGATTCAGAGTTGCTTATAAATAACAGAAGGCATTCTGTGCAACTAAAGCAAAATATAGGGAAGGGAAAGCATATTTCTCCCTCTTTTTTGAGTAGTAGGAAGGCGAATTTGCTTTTCTGTTTCTAGTTTAGTTGAGGAACAGTATCTCTTCTGTAATGCAGCAAAAGCACTTTTCCAGTCTGCTTTATCTCCTACTCCTGTCCTGAACACGTAGCATGCAGACTTATTTCAAAAATCAGTGAAGGTTTGTCAATGCCCACAGCAGGAACAAGGTACTCCCTTAGTGACTGTTGCACTCTATAATGTGGAAGTACAACTGCGTGCAACACCAGAAAATGAGGCACATAGGAGCAGGCAAGCCAAGGTTACAATGCCAACAGAACTGATATGAAGTAAAGACATTCAGCAAAGCTTAAACCTCATGAAGAAGTTAAATACAATGGATAGTGGCTCCTTTTCAGTTCTACCTTCCTCTTGAGTGCTTGTATCCTTTGAATCTGTGTTTTTCAAAGGTATTTAGACAACCGAGTCCCAACAAAATTACTAGTTTTGAAGAAGTAGAGTTTAGGTTTTTGACATCTCAAAAAAGACAATAGAGGCGTCTTGTCTCAGGTAATTGTAATGCTTAGACAGTTGATATTTACCTCTAAGATCACTGCAGAAAAATCTGCAAGACTAATTGATGGAAAAAGGACTTTTATGGCATGGCTCACCTCAGTTATTTTGGAAAATAAGGCTGGATTCAGTTGCCTAAAGAAGGATACCTTGTGTTGTTTCAAGTTCAGTGGGTGTTCTGTCTAACCTCCCTGACACTCCAGAATCTCCCACCAAGTCCTGTACCGTATCTCTCAGTGATGTGTGGTTATCTTAGTCTGTGATATCTCAGATGGCACTTGAAGCGAATGTTTTGGCAAACAAATTTCATTCCTATTTTAGTATAATAACAACAACAACTATAATAATAATATATTCCTATATATATAATACATGTGTAATATATGCATGTTTAATATATGTATATTATATATTTATATACCTGTAGTTTTCAAAGACAAACATGGATTCTCTTTTGCAGAGTAGATGAGACTGACTGAAAGTGGGAGAACTACCGTGTAGCAGTTAGTAAGATTAGCAGTCATCTTCGATCTGTGATTGCAACTGTGTGGTCAGTGCTGTTTATCTGCCATGCCTCCTGCTGATACAGGAGGTATGCATTCAGGAGCTTCTCAAGTGAAAAACATAATGTACTTTATTCTTACCAAAAGGGAAGGTAGAAACTAAGCAGAAAAGGACAAGAAACAAAAGCAAAATAGTTTTAGCTTCCCTTCATTGTAAAGGAAAAAACACACAGGAGGAAAACAACTTCCATATTTTTAGGCATTTGTGAGTCACCTTAAATCTCTTAGGATATTTTAGTAAAAATTATATTTAAAAAGCTTCTATGAAGTAATGAACTAGTAAATTTTTCCTCCTGAAATATTTCACTTTTTTTCTTTTTAAAACTTCTTCAGGGTATAGAATCACTTATCCATCTGGGAATGTAAATGTTGTGGAGTGAGCTATGTGGATTGTAAAAGGAAAGACAACTGGGAATCTTTTCAGAGGCTGGCTGCTAGCGTTCTGTAATTATAGACTAGGCTAGTAGTAGCAGTCAAGTTGTTCACACATCTGGAAAGGTAGTGGCTGGAGGGGGGTTTGTCCATGGCCTAAACTGACTGTCCTGCCCGTAAGGTCCTTATTGGTAATCTGTACAGTCTAGAAGATTAGGCAGGCTGTGTAGGTGTGGCGGAGATCTCAACAGAGAACAGATTAGAGCAAAGTTATCGTGCTGTCAAAGAACAACAACAAGGGAATCACATCTATAGAGAAGGTTTTATTGACAGTGCAGGTAAAGGCTTGAAAGTGAGAAAAAGCTCTAGGACCCAGTTGTCTTGAAAGTGTGCAGACACTTTCATATCTCTTTGTAAATAAAGCATTGCAACTAAAACAAGAGTAAACATGTAGTTATTTTATTTGTATGTGTGTTCTACCTTTAAGCCAGAATTACATAAATTGCATGCTATTATATCATCAGATGTCAATGGACAGAACTGCTGAGTGTGAGGAAAGTAAAGATTTTCTGGGAGGTAGGGAGGTTGCAGGTGCGCTCACATACTGTCAGCCACAAGCAGCCCTCTCCCATTCCATCACGGTTGCACCCTGTCCTCGTGCTCTGTTTAAATTGGGAAGACGAAGAGCTGGGTTACTCTGTTGCAATACTCCAACAGACTTGGGCCACTCTGAGACTGTTTTTTCACTGAACCTACACACATTAACTTCATGGTTTCAGCTATGCAAAATTGTTAAAACTGCTTGTGGTGAAAGCAGTGCAAAGTGTTTTTTGTTTTAGTTATCCTGACATTACATTAATAGTTAAAGGGAAGTTGAATTGATAGACAAAACGTCTCAGCTGCAAAAATCCTGAGGGTATCCTGAACCAAGTTGCAGCCAAGAGTCTTCCAGTGCACGTTTTTCAACAACAGAATAGAAATACAGCTCATATTCTGTGAACTCCAATTTTTTTTTTCCATGTGCTCTTTCAGCGAAAACGTTCCAGGAGATTATACAAAAGGAAGAGAACTGTAGATACAGTGACTGCTGTTCTGGTCCTTGACCTGATACTCTTCAACTGTCTGCAGGAAACTGAAGCCACCTTCTCAAAAAGGCTGGTACTTGAAGAGAATTGATAGAGTTTTATTCTCAGCAAAGCTAAATGAAGATAAGTAGTTGTGTATTATTTCCTTGTGCAGACTACTGTGTAATAACACATCACTCTTCCAAGTTTTGCCTTTTTTAACATACCTTTTATGAAACAATTTCAGACCTTTCAGACATTCTGCTTGCAGTCTTGTGTTGGTTTGAAAGCACACTTCAAATGAGCTTGCAAAAAAATCATTTGCTCCTTTGGACATAGTTTTAGTATTCTTGTTCCTGTAATTCTGCTGCATGATTTATAGTTGGTAGAACAGAGGATAAAGGTCACAAAGCTTTTTTTTTTTTGTTTGGGTGATTTCTTTGTTGATTTTTTCTGCTTTTTTTTTAAGACACTTTTAATTAGGATTTTTTGTAAACACTTTATTGATGTACAAAACATTGCATACACATTGTTCTTTGTTGTCTGCAGAGAATTAAATTCAGAAACAACACAAGATTATATTTGTAAGATATTAATGAAATACAAAGTCTCCAAGAATACTTTTAAAGATTGTGGTTTAGCTTTTTGGCTGAAGTTCAATTCCCGACGGAAAAAAAAATTTCTTTTGAATAATACTGGTTGATTATAATAATTTAAGAATTCTTAAGAAGGCTTCCATATGAGGTGCCAGACTGATTCTAAACCTCATTGATTATCACGTCTCACAGAATTATGCAAATGCCAGTCAACTTACAGTCAACTGTAGACTGAAGACTCATGTCTGGAACTTCATGAAATGTTATCGCCAAGCATTTTTGGAGGAAAAGAAGTAAAATGCAGTCTTGAATTAATGAAACTTTGGAATCGGCTTGCAAACTATCCATGGGATTATTGTAAAACAAATTCTGTTCTCAGGATGCATGCAAGAAAGAGAGAGCCCTCTTCTGCTAACCTCTCTGAAACCCCAAGGCAACACTCCTGCAAAGTCAGTGTAACATGCTGTCGGGAAAACTCAAGTCTGTTCTTATCTCTGCCTCTGGCTTATCTCTGTACTTTGGACTCTTTATCACTTTTAACTCGTCATGCATTACAGATATTTCTGTCAGGGTTATTCTTCTTCACGTCCTTTCTCAGACTCTTCTTTTCTTCCGTTTCCTCTTGTCTTTTACGTTCTTTTTCTTCACCTATTGCATAGTGAAGTGTTTACTATTTCCTCTGTAAGACCATGGAAGTCTCTCCAGTGTTTTCTTCTAAATTTCTACCTCTTACTGTTTACAAGTTTCTAAGTTTCCTCATCCATCTTCATTCTTTATATATTTTCTTAAAAAAAAAGGAAGGAAGCCTCTGGAGCAAATTTTGGTAATCCCTTTGTGAAATTAATATGCCCCATTCTTTTTCCATTGTGTTGGCTCTGGGCTAACTATCATTACTAGTGAAAGGCACAGACAGCTCTGGAGTTCAGCGCAGCTTTGTAGGGCAGTGAAGGAAGACGTGTGGAGGTAGTTTGTCATTGGTGAATACCGATGTGAAAATTGTCATTCCCTGCTCTTTTCCGGTATGTGCCTTCTACCTGATAACTCTCAGGAGCAAAGGTAACATCCATGACGGGATAAGGAAAGAGCACATAGGAGGCTGCAGTGATGCCACAAAGATTGCTGCATAAATGCAAGCAGCAAAAGGTATTTGGCTTTTTATAAAACATGCTGTCAAGATGAGATGTGTAGAAATTCAGTGAAGTACCTGCATATTTTTGTGGGATATGTTGCCTTCTGTACGGAATTTATTTTCAGTAAATGTGCTTTGGAGACTTTGAGTGATGCTAAAGAAACGCAAACGCCCTTGACTTCAGTCTTTGGCTGAAGTTTAGATGGAAATGTGAAAAATACGCAACCCTAGAATTCACTTGTTCTCAGAAGTGGTTTGTTATGCTCAGGTGGATCATGACACTGTACAACTCCAGTGCGCTACGCATAACATGCAGTGTATAGGTTTTATGAATTGTAACTGTGGTGTAATCATACTGACTGCAGTTCCTTCTCATCCAAAAGGAGTATGATAGAGGATGGACACAAGAATCAGTCATATTTTTCCTTACTTTATATATGCCTTGTTTTCCCTTTCATTAAAATCAAGCTGTTGGATAAATCAAACCCACAGTAGAAAGAGGCAAATCTAAGCTGAGACTTGAAGAACAATCTGTCACTTCATTAGAAGCATTTGTATAACAAGTCAAGAAAGAATGACAGACAGGGTTCCTGAAGCCATACAATTAATTAATTGTCACCTGAGGCTTGGAGGTCTCCTTGCCTGTCCGATATTTGGGCACTTCAGGTTCCTAACTAGAGTTCTTGTCCACTGCCACACTTTTCAGTCCCCTGCCACCACCCCACTCACTTCTAGTGGAATATAAAATTGAAAGCTCATATACTGTAGAGTTCAGTGGCTGGCAAGGAGCTGTTTCGCGTTTTCTGTTGAAATCCCTGCACTTTTTGAGAAGAGGTAGAAGGCATTGGCTTTACTTAAATCACCATTAAAAAACACTCATCAGGAGAAGCTTGTTTGCATTTTATTGAATGCTTCCTGATATCTTTACGCAGCTATTTCTTTTTCTTTAAGGTTCAAAAAATTTCTGTGAGATGTGAAGAAGTTCAACAACAGTATTCAAAGTCTATTATTTGTATTACAATTATCATCAGCACCACAAACTTGACCTGGTCCCTGTTCTGCCAGCCACTTATAAACACATGATAACAATCATTAATTTTACCACTTAATTAGACGAGACACAGAAAATACAGAGGGAAAGTAATGGTGAAATGATTTGCCCAGGTCAGCAGCAAAAATCAGGACCAAAACTAAAATTCCAGTTTCCTGGATTGTTGTCTGCTAACTTTGGAAGTGCGTCTGGCTTACAATTGGCTTGGTATCTCCTCTTCATGATATTCAGATCTTCAGGGGACATGCAACATCAACGGTTGACAACTTTCTTGTCTGTTCTATAAAAGCTCTGGATTTTTTTCTTCTGCCTCACAGGTTTCAGACAGACACTTTGGGAGTTATTATTTCCAGGAGGAAAATAACAAAGATAATAAACATGAACAAAAAAAAGTAGATGTTTGGGCCCTAATTCACAAAGCTGCTCAGACATTTCAATTCCATCAAAATCAATAGGCGTTACATGCTAAGCTAATGAGAGCTGGTGACTATATGGCTGTAATATAGTAAGACTTTTGGCTACTCTTAATAGTAAAAGTCACCTATGTAAACTCCTGAATGCATCCAGACTCCAGGGTTTTTTTTCCTATTTAAATTAATTTTCTCATGGGTAGTTTTTCCTTGTTGTTCAAAGGAGTTTAACAGATGAACTTCTAGAATCTGGGAGGTTTAGTCTTCTAATGATCTTTTTTTTCTAGAGAGAGAAAAAATGTCTTTTTAGCGAGGAACTAGAATACAAATTCTGGTGCTACTCCACATGCATCGTATCTGTCATGTTTCAGAATTATCTCTAATTTTCTTGGCTTCCTCCCCAAATTGCTTTAATCATTAGTCTTTTTCTCAACTAATTCTCTGATGTGGGTCATTTTGTTGCCTGCCTCTCAATAGCTAGCCTGGGGAAAAAAACATTGCACTGGTGTCACAGGGTAGGCAGAGCTACTTCACAGAGACAACAGCATAATGTATTCTGGGACAGCTGGCTCTAACGCCAGCCTCAGATACATCAGGGTGAGTCAGGAGTAATTAAAGCACAATTACTGGTCAAAATCAGGACCATTCACTCTCAGTTCCAGATTTTCTTTGAAATCAGTGTAATTTCACAAAAGTAAGTAGAAACAGATCATTTTACTCTGCAATGAATTTGAACTACTGTCTGGAATGAGTTTTGACTCAATACAGGATAGATTTACTTCCTTGTCAGCGTAACAAAGTATTGTCCTAAGTCTGCCGCTTGTCGTCGTGACGCCCTTGTACGCAGTTACATGTGCTACAAGTCCAACAGGGCTTGAACAAAGCCATGAGGTGCCACACATTGATTATCTGTCAAAAGTTATTTTATATTGATTGGAACAGCTGAGTTCTTTAGCTTTAAAAAATTTCTGGTACATAACCATTTATAAGATTCTCCCATTTTTCTGTGAAAAGGGAAAAGCTTTAGGCATCTTCACTAAGTACTGTTAACTTTGATGTGCTACCAGTGTCCTTGTAGGACCCATTACTCATAACTCTGTCCTATACTAGAATATGCTGCAGCTTCATTCTCAATTCAGATTCCCAGGGTAAATTATATAGATAAATCTTGGTGCCACAGTCCATTGAATTTTACCTAATATTAATCTTTTTCCTTCGAGAACTTCAAGAGACTATGACTTTCTGCTTTGACTATCATTATTTTTCTGCAACACATGAATAATTAATGTGGATTATCCTGGACTGTTTAAATTCTTTATTAAAGAAATTATCAAGTGTATAGAATAGTAACTCTTTCATGAGGTGAACTCAGGCAATTTTGGCACTCTAAATAAACATTATAATGTGATTCAAAATTGCACGATAACGATATGAAGCTGTTTTTCCAAACACAAGCCCAATAATAGAAATTTGAAGTGTTTTCAATATCTAGCAGGCCTCGGTATGGATCCACAGCAACAGACACATTTAGAGTGCTGATTGGGTCCTATCTTCCTGTGTGGAGCTCCTCTGTGACATGGAGCTCCCAAACCCATGTGGGCTGTTATCTGGGTTAGAATTACTTTCCTGCAGTAAATGACCATGGACTATCCCCGTGCACTTCAGACTCCACTGAGTTATACAATTCTTTTTTTCCTTCCCAAGTTGTTTTCGCCAAGTCCACATGACAATTTACCCAGCTCAAATTAACTGTGAAATAGAGATGGAACAAAAAGGAAAGTGGTTTTCTAAGAAGAATGAGGAAGGGAAAAACAAGGGATCATATATGACAGGTACTGGTCATCCTGCAGCTGCTGGTACAGGCATCATTGGTTGAAAGATGCTGTACTCTTTTCTAAATAGAACAGAACAGAAACGCCAATCATTCCGAACAGGTCCCCTGTAAAAAATTTTCTGCCATTGAAGTCTGCTCAGGACAGTGCTGGGAGAGGCACATTACCCCTAAGCATTGGGTAATTACTTGCTTTTAGAGGCAGTATAACTGGATGAGAAACGCTGTGAATCCCAGTTGTGTTTTTTTAAGCACCAAGGAGATACTCATTAAGATTCCATGACAAATAATGACAAGAAAATTTTGGTGCTTGTTAGATGAAAATGATAAACATCTCTCTTTTCCTCCCTTTGATTATGTGAATAATGGGAGTTTTCCCAAAACATGAGGCACAACTTTAAACAACTGTTTTAAAAAACCTGTTACTGACTGTGGCTCTTGGAGACCGATCAGCTTCAGACGATGGGACATAAGCTTCTTTACCATGGAAGTGTTTTGGAGAATTTTATCTGAAAGAACTATCTTCCAAAGCACATAACCCCCAAACATAATTCCTATTTCCTCTAGCTAATGGTTCATTACTTCTTTGGCCCAGCTTGTCTTAACCCTGACTGTGGAAGAAGGCTGGAATTATGTTATAGTTAGGATTTAGAATTCACTCCCATTCTGCAGTTTTGTAGAACAAGTGTACAGGAATAGACTGACAGTTACTGATGGGTAGAGTGAGGCTGACAGATATAATGATGACAGTAGTTCTCTCACAGAATGAATATGACGGGCTGCTGAACTGCAATTCTTGCTGGCCTATGTGCAGTAATACTGAGGAAGGCTTTGCTGGTAACATCATACTCTGCTGTATGTAAGCCTCAGTGTTACCTTTTTAATATCTTATGGCTATGAATAGTACTAGAAGGCTTTGCTGCCCGCAGATTGTTTGCGGAAGGTTATTGTACAGTCAACAGCAGATAAAAAGACCAGGTTGCTTTTTCATGTATTTAAACACCAAAGTGAAGTTATTAATTTAGAGTCAATGATGTTCAGCCCTCAAATTCTCTGCTAAGTGCGAAAAAAGTTCTGCTTAGTCACAGTTCTGATTTTAGTGGGTGTTGGGTGATTTCAGTTTACTGCCCAGTAATGAAATTAATTTTAGCAGCTGGTGACTAGGAAAAGGTAATAAATCACAATTACTGAAGGCCTGGTCTGGATCTTCATTTTGTATACAGCTTGTGAGCACTTCAATTAACATTTTCTAGTTTTGAAGCAAGAGGTTTTGTGTTGTAGAGATGCTAGTTTTGTCCCAATATGTGTTACCAACATGGCAAAGATTTTTTTATCTGGAGCTGTGTAACTTGACCAAAATCACACGTGACCCCTCCTGCCACAGTTAATAGCTGTGGGTAAAAGATTTCAGTCTTGATTCTAAGAAGTGATAATTTTAAGTCTAGTTTTTAAATGAACTTCTATTTGCTCTCCAACAATGGGTTTATCTGCAATTTTTTTATTTAAACAGAGAACATTAGTGTTCAATGTAACTAAGTATATTAGTGCAGCTACTTGTTTGCTAGATTATATCTCTGCTCCAGGTTTGCTATGTGAGCTAGTGATGGTCTCTGCTAAGGAAAAAGAGTTGGAAAATGTAGTATTGAGAGAACTGCAGTTTTTCAGGGGAGACAATACAAGCTCTTCTAATATTTATCATGAAAAAATGACAAAAAGGCACACCAAAACACACCTTGCCCGTATCAACCATGTTCTTTCTTAGCCCTGGGCAAATGCAAATGTTATTCTGGAGCTTTCCCAGTGATGGCCTTTCCCTGTCTCTTTGCCTCATGAACTACTATTGCTGCTCACATCTTCAATTATTCTTAGTAGTGACCTTTCCTCAGTGCTCCCCATAAGAAAAGCCCTACATAATTGCAATCATGGCATTAGTAATCAGGTAACTTAATGGTATTTTCACCACAAAGCCATTCCTTTCTTTAGTGGTGGACAGGCTGAGGACTGATTATGCGCAAAAGAAAAGATGTAATATTTTTTTTTCCTAAATGCAGAAAGGACAAAGTAAATCCCTTACATAGTGAGGAATAGTGTGATACATCACAGCATTTTGTACTACTGTGCCTATTTAGTGCATCAATCCATAAATGTTGAAAGGCAAGTGATATAAAGAAAGTAACTGAAGCACTAATATGTACTGTCATTGAGGCTTCAGGGGAAAATCTAGGCTATACTGACTTTTTCCCCTTTTGAATGGAAACTCTATTGCATGGTGAATTATTCTGGCTAGGTCATATTTGAATACACAAAATCAGTGTGTAGGAAAAATGATTGAAGGAAAGAGTAATTCTGAGATGAGGAAGTGTTAACACCATATGGTAACACTTCTGGGAAATCTTTCCTTACTTTACTTTGGAAACTTTTTCGTGTAAGAGATTGCACAGTCCTCCAGTTAACTGCTGCAGGGATTTCTTTTGTCATCTTTATGACTGTTAATTTGGATTACAGTAAGGCCTGGATTCCTCACCAGGGATCAGTGCTTCGTTGTACTAGGCTTAAAAAAAAAAAATCTGCTCTCAAGAGTTTACAGTATTACAAAAACATCAGGCACCTATTACATTCAAAAACATAAAAGGTGGAGTAACGGAAGAAGATCAAAGTTTAGTACTTATTATGCTGTTATATATTTTTCTCACTTTCTCTCTTGGAGGAAAGAGCCTCTTTAGTATTGTATGTTCCTTTAATATTATTTTTGACCACATGGATTTACTTTTCTTTCATAGTTAAACTACTGTTCCAAGCCATTATTGATAAACCATCACAGGGTGTGACGTCTTGATAAAATGCCTTTCTCAGTGAAGAATATTCTGGATATCCTGAGAACTCGAGGAGAAAGAGAGAACATGGCTGAATCTGCTCCACTGCTGCAAATCTCTGAATAGAGGAGCAAGATGGAGGAAATTCTGCCCCTCTCTTACCTCCTGTCTCTTTACCTCTTGCCTAGACAACACACCAGAAGGGAGGTGAATGAGGAATTGTTGAGTGTGCTAGAAGGAGGGAAGTGGAGGACATGAGTGGAAAAGGGTGAGAATGGAGATCCAGAAATTGCCAGCAATCAACAACAATTAAAGGGTGACAGACACGCTGTTTACCTGTGTGAGTGAAAGGAGAGGGCACAGGTAGGAAGGGTGGTGCCTGAGTACGGGCACACGCTTGGGAGGGTTGGGGGTGGGTGACTGCATTCTGGTGGTGGAACAATGCTTTGTTGGAGAGTAGAAAAGAATGGGTGGGAGTTAGAAAAAATAGCTCTTGGAAAGAGAATGGTGCAGTTTGGAACAGAAAAAAAAAGCAAAGAAAAAAGAGGATAAATTGAAAATTTTAAAAATAGGGCTAGGGAATATCCAAATTTATTATCAAAGTGAAAGCTAAAATAAAACTAAAGGGAAGAAATAGTAGTTGGTTTTTCACACACAGTTGACAGGTTTTGAGTAATGAGTAAAGCCGTGTATGTACACCTGTGGCACCTATGTAACCACAGAGTTTGGGAAACCAAGAGGGACTTTGCTTAAAACCTGTGATCAGCTTAAAATGCATTTCTCCCAGCCATTCTTGAAATTGTGTGTAATTCTAGACTTGTTAGGCATACATGTGTGGCAGACAGATGAGGATGTGTTGGATAGACAGCAGCTTTAGAAGACTGAGTAAAATTTTCTCTCACTTCTATTAGCAAGAGGAATACGTCTGTCTCAATCAGATGATTTCTCCATTCAGTTTTCTGCACAAAAGACATATTTGACTCTTCCTACCCATCAGTTCATGTTATCATTCCTTATTATTGTTGTGCACTATCTTGATTTTTTTCAGTTAGAGCTATCCCAGTTGTGTGAGCTGAGGACTTTTGAAATGCCGTTCTTGGACCATGTTTCTTAATCCTACTGTAGGAAAACAAACATGTGCTCTCTATTTAGAATCATTCACAGATGGTGTTAAGGACCCAAGGAGGCCCATCAAGCACGCCCAGTGTTGGCATACCCAGTGTTGGCATACCCAGGTGTTTCTTTTTTTGTTTCTCTCATTAGCAGTGTTTAGCAGTGCTTACCCTGCAAGGTCTTCTTACCAGATAGCAACTAAACCTGAAAGAAGCAGATAAATATGGAGTGAGCTTTCATTCTAGGCTATTAAAAATGCTAATGGTTATTGGCTTATTTAGATTTAAGAAACACATACTGGCTAAAACTTTATGGTAACGTGAAGTTATTATGGTCTGCAAGTGTGAAGAGATGTTAGGTTCTCACATGGCTGTTGCATGAAGAGCATGGAAGGAAGAAGCAGAGAACCCTCAACAACAGAAAGGATTTAGGAGGTTTGTATTTTCCCAATTTCTGATTGATATCTGAAGTATAGAAGAAACTTAGCTGTTCTTGCCTGTTGTTTGTTTGGTTGTTTTGATGATTATAAGACAATTTTTGATAAAGGGGGGATATGGCCTACTTCTTATTTAGTTAATAAAAATGTGTACAGATTTTGTCTGTTCTTCAAAGAAATGTTTTAAGTAAAATAATCATGAATTAGTTAACTAGGGGAAAGGACAGAGAAATAAACAGAATCTATTTGATCAGTGGATTTAAAAAAGTTATTTTAGGTGAATTACTACAGCTTTTTCTAGGTTAAGTTCAGATGATTTCAGCTGCTCTCTTGATGGTCATAACCTTCAGAGGCACCTCTTACAAATCCAAACAAACTGTATATTTCAGTGTGGTTTGAACTTTCCTTTTTCGTCTTCAGAAAAGCAGAACTGCTGTATACCTGATGGAAGGAGAAAAATAATAATTTTGTAAGTGTGTCATGAAAAGAATATCTTGACAAAGAGATTAAAACTTCTAGGTGCTCGACTTGCAACAGCATTTTGTGATTATGTTGTGTTGACTGTATGAGAAACAGTGCTGGAGATGTAGGGTAGAGGGAGAAGAAAGGGAGGTAGAATATTCTGTGAGGTCCTGTGGAATCTCCTTTCATGGCTAGTTAACACAGAATGCACAATGTAAATTATTTTAATATATAGAAAAGATACCTGCCCTCATTTCAAACAGTTGTAAAGTTAAAAAAAGTAGAGAAAATGTGTGTACATATGAGTGGGATCGATACAAATGGTCCTTGCACCTGACACAACTTAGTAGAATTGCAACCTACTAATGTCTGTGTTTGGAAGAAAGGATAAAGCTAGGTATGCATTTATTTATTCTTTTTGACTTCTCCTTGAGAGGCCTACTTACCTTGGTGCACGGAAGTTCACTATATTGGTTTATATTGCACAGTCAGCCTGGGCTCTTCTGACCTGCAGTGAGCTTTGCTCATGTAAACTCTCCTGGAATTCACTATGATAAATTATCAAGAATATAGTTTATAAGCATGTGACTTATGTCAGTAGAAGTTAATGGACATATAACACACCTTTGCAAACCCTTACATTTAAGAATGCGAAAAAACATAGGTATCCAAGTATATGGGATAATCCTTACTGGTGTGCTAACTAGATTTTAATTAGCTCCAGGATGTGTCGGGGAACTACTCTCCCTATATTACGAGATGCACTGCATAGACTTGGGTGCCTTGGTTACATGGGGCGAGGAAGATTAGCTGAACTTCTTGTGGCTGCTGGTGTGCCTATGCACAACTAAGTTGCTGCTCCAACCTGCTTTGTCACTACTGAGATGTGGGGACCATACAAGTGTTAGGGAAGAGCTGAAACTTTAATCTAAATTAAGAAACCTGTGTTTAAATTCTAGGTTAAGCAAAGCAATATAAGTGTACCTGTTCTGTTTTAGTCTCCATCAGCTGGTGGAATAGTTATATGGAGAATTTGTTCTTTCAGGGCTGCTGTATGAAGTAAGATTTGGGGGTTGTGTTTTGGGTCTTTTGTAGGGTTTGAAGGTATTACATAAACAGTTCATATGTTTTGGGAGATGATTTCTGGTAGGGAGGACTGTTTGATAGATGATGAAATGTTACTTTGATTCCGTAAGGTATGGACTGAATTAAGTGCTTTTTGGAGACAATACCACTTCACTCTTCAGTGGTGACTTATTACCACCATTGCTATTAGTAGGTAGATGATGTTTAAAATGAAATATGATGTTTCTGAATGTCACAGCAAATAAGAACAAAAAGTAAATTAGTAGTTAAATTAGGATATTGACTGGTTGGGTGAAGTATGCGTAGCAACCAACTCCAGCAATAAATAACTTAAATATTTTTCAAGGAGTTTTGGAGGTCCTTGTCTGTTTTAGAGTAATCATAGATGGATATAGCTTGCAATGCATTGATTTTATTAGTTTGCTCTCCAAGCCACAAGTTTCCAAGGCTAATTGCATCAGATGCCTTACTGCAGTATGCATCAAATAACCAACTATTATTAAAAGAGAAACTAAAACATGATAAAATCGGTTTTCTTTTGTGCTTTTCATGGAATATATATTAGGTGATAAAGCAAAACTTATCAAATAAGATCAGAGTGCGTTTCAATTGGAGTTCTGTACCATACTCATTTTGTTCACCCTGTATGTGGATTTTTCTGCTTCTGAGACTATCAGTATATTATAGGATGGCCTACCTGTAGCAGGTTGCCATGGGCAGCAGGTGGCTGTGATCTCAGCTCCCAGGTGCTTCAAAATCAGCAGGGTCTAGCTGAACCAGTTACTGGTTTAATGTGCCACTCCACTAGAAACTTTTGTGGTTGCAACTTCTCATCTGAAACCTTTTGGGTCTACAGCACAGCCACTACAAGACTGCCTGTCTACTCCACCACAGGACGACACCTGCAGTCCCTCGCTGGACATGGACATTTCAGGCTTCTGGTTTTAAATCTTTTGTGATCTCTCGGGAAAACAAGGCAGAGAGATTTAAACAGTGGTTTGTGGTTTTTTTTTCTTCTTAACCATAAAACCTTTTCTTTTAGAAGAGATATTTTCAGATTTCTGAAAGCAGGAATATTGAACTCTACTTTTTTTTTTGGTCTGGTTTGCCTAGCACTTGAGGAAAAGATCTTTTTTTTTGTTTTTGTTTCAGGCACTCATCTTTTAAGTCATCATTACTGTGCTTTAAATTAGAACTCATCTTCTTGCACTATATACTCTGTGCCGGTGTGTTTTGGTCACTGCCTGTCATCGTTCTTGTCTTATATTCTTTATGGGTCAATATATAGTTAAAGCATTCTTCTGCTTTGCTGGATCAGTACCAAGGCTGCAAATGGATAGCTTCAGTGAGTTTTCAGACACTCTTTCAGGTCAAATCACTGTTACATTAGACTTGTCTGGAGCAAAACTACATGCGTCTCAGAAAAATGTCATGAACTACAGTTTGTGTATTGTTGCTGTTCTACACTATTTGCAGAAGCTTTTCTGGTCTGAATCTTCCTCTACCTTTCAAAAAGTACAAAATGTATATCTACAGTTTATTGGTGCATATGTAAAAGGAGGAGAGAACACTTCTACTGGTGTGCATATTTTAGGCTTTCATTAGCTGTTTAAGGGTATATATATGTGGTCTTTGCAGGCAGGTTTGGAGTAGATGTAAGGGACTCTGCTGGTGCTCCAATATGTCTTGAATTCATGTAGATGTGCTTGTCTAGCTCTGTGCTAATAAATACTGCTGAGAGACACAATACATTAGTTCAGGCTTAATGATGTGCTAATACAGTTACCTGCTGAAAGGCTATGCAGGCGTGCATAAATCACTCTATCCCCCTGAACTTTTCTTTTAGCAGAGTTAGGACTCGAGTAATTCACAGGCAGAGTGTTGAGTCTTTTAGGTGCTGGGTTTTTTTTTTTAAGAGCAGCCTATTCAATCCATTTGACTCTCTGATGAATAGAGGTGTTTGTACTCCATGCTTCTGTGGAGATAGGCACGGCTGGGGAGAGAGGATTTGTTCCCGTGTTTAGATGTAGTAAAGTTCCTGGCTATTTCTTGATGCACAGTGTAAAACTGTTCAAGATCACTTAATTTCTGTAATTCCCTATGTCCATTTATAAACTTCAGGTACTTCCCAGAGAAGTTAAAAAGCTTATTTGTGAAAATGTGTTCTCTAGGGCAGCTTCTGTGTTCAGAACACAGCCTCATTCCTTGGATTTTATCCAGTCCTAGCTCTTTATCTTTGTCAGAAAATGAGAAGAAAAGAAACTACTGGTTGGGCTAACAGACCACATATCCTTAACAGTAGCACAATATTTCACTCTGCTTCCGTACTTGGTCCTTGTCCCCATCCCACAGTGTGGAGTGACCAAAGCAGAGGCACATCTTGACCACTTCTCTGCTCCCTTCACAAGTATCAACAGGAGTTAATTTTATTCAAAGATGAAAGGGATAATACCTAGTGTCTCACTACTTGGTTAGGTGATGCTAGCGACAGGAGAACAGAATACTTCATCTGTGAACATGTACACAAGTGGATGAGCTGGGATTGCCAACCTGGATACAGTTTCTAGGGTGAGGTACGGGGCTGGTAGCAGGGTCCCATAAAGCAGCATGTTTTGGAACAAATTTCCTACTTCAAATGAGGAGAAAAAAAAACAAGAATAGTTTTTGTAGGCTTGTACTAATTTGTCAGCTGTCTGTGGAGGTATCGTGCTGTTGGTATGGATGTCTTAATTTTCAAGCCTTTCTCCAAAGGGTTAGTGCTCCTAAGGATCTAGGCATAGCCTGTGGTTGCAGTTACTAAATCCAAGCCTAATTTGAGCAATTTATACCTGATTCCTAGGCTTGTCTCATCACAGTAGAAATATCTTTAGGAAACTCCCGATTTCTTGGTGGATATTTTTGTAGTATATTGCAGCTTTACTGTGCTGTGGTATAACAACACACTCAAAATTGAGAGAACAAAGTTCCTCAAAGTACTAAACAATAGACATGCATGGAGAAAACAGAAGCCTCAGTAGACGAATGAGGGGGAAGAAAAGCATCAAGATTATTCTGGATGTCACCAGCTAGTAAGACATGCTGTCCAACCAGACCTGTTTTCACATTCTTGACTTTCTGTACTGTCCAATTTAGATTCCTAAGGCCAACCAAATGTCTGACACTTGTCGAGTGTTTAATAGCATGAGAGGTCTTCAGTTTGGACTAATATCCACAGTTTGAAACCTGTATTAATTTTTACCTTTCCATTGTGTTTTTAGGCTGCCTATTTGAGGATGACCTTTGTAAATCTTCTGAAATCTGTGTAAATGGTAAGTCTTCAGTGTTTTGTTTGCTGACTACTATGTGCTCTGCTGTGTAGATGCTATGTGGTCGATTCAATAAGCCAAATCTGTGTATGAATGAGGAGGAGAGGAAAGGGTGGAAAAAACATAAGTACCAGGTATGACTATTCTGGTCAGCAGTTAGGGGAAATTCAATAGATTTAAAATTTGTATAAATATTCTTTCAATCTTGAACAATATTATCTTCTTTTATGAGAGAGATTGTAGTTAAATTAAACACATTGAAATATGCTAACATTTAATTTGCCTTAACGCAGGGTGAAAATAACTGCTTTTTTATCTTGAAGCTGTTGATCTTTTTAGAGGACGATGTTGAGTAATTGTCAGCTTCCTTTTCTTCAAAAGGTGGTTATTTGTTATAATAAGAAAGAAGGTCTCAAAGGAAGACCACCTTCGTTCCCAATTACGTTGTGTCCATTTTCAGTGATTTTACTTGAACTATGTAGAAGCAACATTCTTCTCCTCTCCTTCAGAATTTCTTTTCAGTAAGTCAAAAAGACAAACACAAATGTATGCAGAAGTCTAACAATCTCTGAGTATTGTTAGAAAAAGTCTTTCCTACTATTCCATTAATGTGCCACATGAAGTCATTTAAGTCCTGATGAAAGACAGACAATGTTTAGAGAGAGATCATCTGAAGCACTTACTGTTGTGAAATGTGTAGATCTGTAATTAGGGATTTTTTTTTGAATTATATATTATGTATGAAATTTTATCTTTGAATGTATGGCATAAAGTAGTTTTGTTTTCTGTCAAACACAGAGGCTAATAATATGGGTCTATAAATAGATAAACTTTATAAATATCCTAATTTAACAAATATTTAAGATAAAATGAGATTAAATTTCCAGTATTGTTGAATGTCAGACAAATGCAGGCAGGAGAGGAAACAAAAGACAAATATGGTTGAGGATTTTAGAGGAATGAAAATAGATAGAAGGTTAGAAACAGTGCATTTATTAACATTTTGGAAGGTAATTCTTGAATAAAGCTGTTGTTTAAAAATTCTGCATTGACAATTTCCATGATTCACCCCAGGAAAGGTGGTGGCAGTTTTCTACAGTGGTGCATTTTGCTGACTACCAATGATCTTCAGTGCCTAGCTGTAGTCTTCCCCAGTGCAAGTATATTTAGTTGGATTTTATGATAGGCCACCATTATATCTGGCAGATAGCGTATAATGGGGAATTTATGCAGCAGATGAGAGTAGAGGAATGTATGTACTTTAACTGATAGCACAAAGTCTTAAGTAGAGATGTTCCTATACATGTCACTTCATAGCTTCTTGCTCTACCTGTTTTCTTAATAGAAGATGCAGTTTCTAAAAACTCAACAGGACTTTCATTAGCATGCAAACTTAACTATGGAAACTGTACCTTTGAATTCAGAATGGACCTCTTCTGTAGATCTACTCTTGTTTTGGCATAAATGTAATTTAAAGAGCAGTAATGAATAAGTCAGTTGATCAATGACATTTCCTAATGGCTCATCTTAATTAAAAAAATGCATGCAGGGATTCTGTCAATGTGTTTAAGCTCACTGAATTTAATTTTTTGTGTTGTCTATATTGGATTTTAAATGCTGTCCTTGATGCAAGTAATACACCATTCTTCAGAAAATTAACAGAATCTTTGGAGGATCGTCCTTTGAAGTACTGAAATACCATCAGAATTTAATTTTTGTGTGCACCAGAAAAGAGAGTCACTTGCTTTAAATTTAAGAATTTCTTCCCTGTGAGGGTGACGGAGCACTGGAACAGGCTGACCAGGGGGGTTGTGGAGTCTCCTCCTCTGGAGATATTCAAGACCCGCCTGGACAGGGTCCTCTGCAGCCTACTGTAGATGACCCTGCTTCGGCAGGAGGATTGGACTAGATGACCCACAGAGGTCCCTTCCAACCCCTACTATTCTGTGATTCTGCTTCTGAGCAGTCCTTCCGATGTTGCCTGTCCAAACTCCTCCTGGTTCAACTGTATCTCTGAAGCTTTTCAGAAATCCTGATCTATTAAAATGCAAGTGCTTTGCTGGATTTGAAATCTCAGGAAGTTAAGTCTGCGGAGGTCACTATGTTCAGGAGCAGAGCTTACTTTGTGTATTGCAAGGTTGTGGAAAGGTTTGCCTCCTCTGTCCCACAAGTGGATATTTCTGAAGTACAGTGTTCACTGTGGGTAAGAAACAGCAGCTACTTTTGGGTAGCATCTTTGAAATGTCGGTGATCTGAAGATCTGAATCTGATTCCTGCAAGAGGGCTGATAAATTTTGATCTTTCTTGTGGCCTTCAGGAAATGTAACTAAACTGCGTTTTCAAAATGGAAGCTGGGTTTGGCTATTGAAGGCAGAAGTCACAGTATTTGCTATCTCACATCATGTTATCAGGTGGAGACTTCAAGTACTTTTCATGCATCAGACTGGTGAAAGGATAACAAAAACACCAGTAATTGAGCTGTTTCATAAGAAAAATACTGTTTTTTTCCTTCTCATTAGTTTTTCAGTAAAATACTATTTTTTTCCTTCTCATTAGTTTTTCAGTGACTTAATCTCTTCTTCAAGATTTTGATAAATGTTCATTTGCACGAATAGAAAAGGGATATTAAAGAAACTTCTATTTGTTAAAAGCCATGTAATCCAGTTGTAAGATCTGATATAAACAGCATAACTGTATCAGTTGCATCGCTTACATCTGTTTAGGTCATCTGCCATTTCAGCAGGGCAAAGAACCTGCTGTAATAATGATTGTTGACTTTGCTGCTGCTTTCCCTCATCATCTAAAGGTCTCTTTTGGCTTCAGTGATGAGTTCTAGCTTATGTTTGTTTAATAACTCCAGCAGCATTCATGCAATATTAATTTATTTCCATAAACCTTTTATCAGTTTCCTGAGCTGCACTGACTCATCAAGTGGTTAATAAGGAACATATTGTTTCATGTTTATTTTAATGGCAAAAGGATAAGACAGGCAAAAAGACCAAGTCTTAATTTTCAAGCCTTTCTTCAAAGGGTTAGTGCTCCTCAGGATCTAGTTGATTTTCCTGGACCCTTCCTTTGTGAAGGAATAACTTTGTGGTGTGAAGTGGCTTAGGTGTCATTTATGTCATTTCTGGTACACAGAATCATTACCTCTGTTTTACAGTTAGATGAAAATGCCAGTTTCTCCATCTAAAATGCTTGAAACTTGAAAGCTCGCAGCTAAAAAACTTAATATGAAAGGCGGATATGCTTATGAGCTGCAGACCCTAATAGACAATAATCTGGCATGCTCTAAGCTTGGAAATGCTTGCTCCCCAGTAAGTGTTGATAAGGTGGTGCAGGTGCCAAAGGCAGGCAACAAAAATATCTTAATTAAACAAGGTATATAAAGGGAAAACAATAATAGAAGGAATAGGATTTGAAATGAGGGTATGAGTAGTGACACAACTGTGGGTGAAGAGGGATATGGTGTTCACATGGTCACATGCATTTTTCTGCCTGAGTTGGAAATTTAAGCTAATGAGTTTGCCTGTGTATGTATTTTTATTTTCTTAATGATTGTGCTTAGAATGTGTTTGTACATAAAGGAAAGAAAGAAGCATTGAGAAGGAATTTTTAGATGATCTCTCAGACAGAGATCATTCACTTACCCTTGAACACTCCTTGTATCTATGTATTAAACCTAGTACAGTTGGGTAAGTGGGAATATGTCATGTTCTGTTTTGCATTTATGTAAAACATCAGCTCACATAGCTTCCTCACTGGAAGGTTTAAACAAACTGGTTCTTGACAGCAGCAAAGCAAAGACTAGTTCTTATCCTTTCTTATGAAATCGCTCTGTTGAATACTGGTAGTGCCACTGGGAAAGACACCATGTGGTATAGACAAAAGCATTCATTTCAAAATAACCTCGTTTATTGTTCTCATTCCTCCCTTTATTAAACTGTTTGAACTGCTCATTTAGAAGGATGGCATTCTTTCCTTTAGGTTTAATCTCCAGATATTTTGCTTCAGAAAGAAGCTTTGTGCTGTGTTCTATCCATGCGTGGATACCATGATATCTTTGCTCCTTATCAACAGAGCCTTTATAAATCAGGGCAGTTTTATTTATGAGAGATGTTGTGGCTGCAAGCCTCCTTCCTGCATGAAATCATAACAGGGTTCATGCAGACAAGATCAGATTGTAGAAAACAGCTCTGTGAGGCCAACCAAAAAAGTTAATTAAATACAGTTGTTGGCGCAGTGTGCATCATTAAGTCAAGCCTCACTGACAACCACTAAACCTCTCCTAGGAAGACATGGTCTAGTGTCTGCAGTAGTGTTTGAAGACGCTGTGCTTCTGAAAAGCTGTATAAACAGCTATGCACAGCTGAATCAATATTGCTTTTTGTATGCAAGCTGCACTTGTTAGGAGGGACTTAGGTTACCACAGTGTGTCAAAGGTGTCCAAGCATTGCAGTACAAAGTCATGAGCCTTTCTGAGTTTGCATGTCTCCAGATAGTTCAGAATATTAATGTACTTTCTTCCTTGGCTACAGAGCTCCTTGCATGTTTGGAGTATAAGTGACTGCATGTGCTGGTGATGAGCCATAAATGGTAAACGTGCTACAGATGATAAGGGAGAGGAGTCAGGATCCTTGAAATGGTTTCTTGAACTTAATGTGTTACACTTTGAGGTTTTCCAGATCGTTGCCTAATAGGATGGAATTACGGAGGGAGATGCACCTCAGCATTGTTCAGCTAACAGATGTCTGCAGCTACATCTGCATTTGCAAGGCACTGGTGTTACAAAAGCTATCAAATTTTTGTCAAATAACACTGTAAATCTGTGCATAAGCTTTCCGAAGGTTTTCGGTAAGCATCAGTGCTTGTTAGAAATAAATTCAGACTGCTGAGGAGTAATGCTAAGTGGTACCTCTGCATACAGTTGCTTTATTATATGTGTAGAGAATTTCTGTGCTTTCCAAGGGTGTGGGAATTCTTCACAAAAAACTGAAGTTCTAATACCACCCTATGAGGTAAACCTGATGTTGTCATTTCTGACCTGAAAACTGAGGTAAATAGGAGTGCATGTATTTTTGGAGTAAAAACCCAACCATATAAATATAAGAATTTGCTTTCCATGGTTATTCCATGCCAGTTTGAGGAGATCGTGGGTTTTTTTTGTCAGACTTAGTTTTTTAAAGTATACTTTGAGTAAGTATTATGTCAGAAGAATGTCAGAATCTGGTATGATGCTGAAGGAGTAAACTTTAAAGTCTGCCACTGCATATTGGTATTCTGAAAACCCACACCTTCAGAAATATTTACACGCTTCATGCAACTAAAATCAAGGGTGAGTTAACACCTAAATCTGCTGAGAATCTGTGGTTATGAGGATGGTGCCTTAGTTATTAGGAACATTTTTTTAAGGAGTTCATACACACCTTTTTTGAAATAATTCTGTGGAAACAGAGATGAAAATTTGTTCACTTTTTTCACCACACTTGTTCTCCACCAGGTTATGTGATGGTGGTGTAATAGAAGCAAGTAAATTATATGGAGTCTGTTTAGGAGGAAGACTCCAGTTTCCCATTAGCCTGCATACTCCCTCATCTTAGCTCTCACTTCCTCTTGCATTATGAGGCTTTAAAGACACCTGTATTAATGACAGTGTCAGAGCTCCTCGGGGTTAATGAGCAGAAGTGACATTGGAACACAATTTCTCTTTTGAGTGGTGATAACAAAATGAAAGGGAGCAGAACTTGATGACTGGAGGAATTTGAGGGTTTCTTAGCTCTACTCCACCGCACCATGCTGCTGATTTGCAAATAAATTAGACCAGCTCAGTTTCTAAACTAGGTGGGTCTGGCTTGCTACTCGGTATACATAACATTCACTAATGGGAGCACTTTCAGTGTTGATGCTGAACATTTCTGAGCTATTTGAGGTAAAAGCACTATGGAAAAAGTAGCAGTTTAATTTTACCATTAGGTTATAAGTGCCAGACAGTGATGACTTTATCTGCTTTACCTTGCAACAATGTGGTGGTTTTTTTCTTCTCAAACAAGAGGCCCATGTATCTTCCAAACTATCTATTAGTGTCTTGTTTGTCTCAATGTGGTGTTAAAATAGCTGCCTGTGTGATAGTGGGGTAGAAGTGTCTAGCACAACTGGTATTAAAACTGGACTAGTAATCAAAGGTGAAGTTACAATCTTCTCATTAGGAAAAGATGCTTAGCATGATAATGCGTCCATGGCTGTCCACGTCCCAACTGTCACTAAGAGCTTTATTTTTTGCGGAGAATCTCAAGTTGTAGCTCCTGCAGGGCACAAAACCATCGCTCAGACTTTACTGGCAGCCCACTGGTCTGAACCAAGTGAGAGGCAAGTATGTACAACCATAAAGCTACCCACAGCCATAGGTAATCCTTTATATTCCTGTGTCCTGTACTAGTATATAAGTCTTGGAGCTGCTGAGTGTTGCATAGTGTTATTTCATGTGGACAGATCTCCTTTTTCTTACAGCTCAGGCAAGAATGCTACTATGTTGTCATATGGAAACTTTAATTTTTGTCTTCGTGTTTTGACTTGCAGTAGCATATTTTCTTGCTCCAAAAATCAGCATTAGGTTTCAAAGAACCAGGGCAAGCACTGCAAGTAAAATTGCTTAACCAGTGTATGTTTGATTTTGGCAGGATTTTGGTGTTTGACTCAAAAAGTTTGGTTAAAAGACTTTACCTTCGTAGGTTGGGTAGGGACTACACAGGAGGGGGCCTATGTCATTTGAGAATAAACTTCATTATCTAGTATCTCTCTCTTTTACACATATTATGTATTTGTGGTGATAAGGTGGATGGCTTTCCAGAATCTAATGTAATGATCTCATATTAAGTAGGATTGAAGTTCTGAAATTTTTGGATTTGCCTTTTTTCAAAATATTCAGTGTTTCTCCATTAAATATTTGAGTTGATTTGAAGTTACAAGATATGTGTGAGTGTTCATTAGAAAAAAACAACATGATCTTATTTCTCTGCTTTTTGGAACTTGTGCTAGGGAGGATACATGCAATTTATGGCAACTTTTAATAGGACAGTGTAACACAGATTTTCAATGTTTCATGAAAATATTTGGGTATTTGAGATTGTCTATATCATGTAAATTATTAGTGTGTGGTGGAGCCCTTCATTAAGTCTTTTTGGGTAAGTTATGTAGCAGTTGTTGGCACATTTGTTGGACGTGTCCAGAGATGTTCCCTATTTCATTATTTTATTACGCTCGCAAAAAAAAAGAAATTGTAACATTTGGGAGACCATGGAAAAGTACAGCCCATTTGGAAAAGTGCATTAGGGAGTCTCTCTGTAAAATTTGTGCCTGATGAATCATGAAACACAAGAGCCTGAAAAGGACAGCGTGGTCTGTAGAGAAGAGAACACCAAGCTGTAATGTTCTGGCAATGAGGTGGAAAGCAAATGATTCCTGGTTTGGAGTGACACTGCAGCAGTGTTCCTCTGCTTAAAGGCCGTCATATTTTTTTCCCTTCTTGTGTCAAGGGACATTGAGAAATGTTATGGTTTACTTCATGGTTGAGATCTTTGGGTTGTGCCTTTTGGGGGGGGGGGAGGGGAAGGAATAATAGGCAGGTTTTTTTCTCTAAATTGTTCATCTCTTTTTTTTTTTTTTAAAAAAAAACCAAAAACACACACACAAAAAAACCCACCAAAAACAACCCCCCCCAAAGACCCTGCATAAACATATTTATGAACGAAGAATAGTAACATAAATTGTCAAAACAAGGGAGAGGTGAAATTGGCAGCGACAGCTACACAGCCATATTCTGATTATTGGGCAACTCCAGATTGGAATGATTTGACTTTTTTCTGGTATGTTCTGCCAGATGTCTTCTACTTAGCGTATTGATTAGTTACGAATGTGTAACTCCAAAACCGAAATGCATAACTTTGGACCTACTTGCTTATTTTGGGCTTCACCTAATCTGTTAAATGTGAAACTGATATTTGCCTTTGTTCCCCTGAATATCAAAAAGTGAATGTTGGTTTCCGTGTAACAGTGGCTAACTGCGTCAATCAGGTTAATTATCATTAATTGTCAAGGTACTTTGGTAATTAGCAGAGGCAATGATGGGAGTGTCTAAAAGAGGATAGACTAGAAAACTTTGAACACATTTCCTGCCTGAGAAAATTGTATCCTTTTTTAATAATCATGTTCCTTGTATCTTTCTTTTCAAAAGGTTCAGTAATCCCGTCTAATAGTACATATGCTTAAAAAATAGGATCATGAATCAGACTATATTTTCAAAATATACCAATTTTACCAGGCCATTAATGAATGACTCTTGACTGTTTATTATATACATTTTCTTATTTGTGGGATGCAGGGCTGTAGATTTCTTAAATGTCTTCTGCATAATATGCTTTTGGATGTTTCTTTACAGTTACAAGTTTATCTGTGCTTAAGATGCCCCACCTTTTATTTTTATTATTCTTTTTTCTTCAAAAAGTCTGTCACAAATCCTTCTTCCTGTTTGCTGGTCAAACTGCACACTGGTTAGCTGCTGGTGTATTACAACAATCATTTGATGAACACATTTTTGTTGCTGACTTCATAGCATTTGACAAACACTAACAAGTTTGAGTCTCAATCTGCCTTTAAACAATAAGCATAACAGGAAAAAAAAATTATTTATGGTTTGCATGTTGTGGTCCTGGCTAAGTAACTTCTCAAAGAGTATGAGAGAACTGAGTAACAAAACCCTATGACTTGGATCACCTGAAAGTTTTTCTGCCTCAGCAGGACAAAACTCTGATTACAGTTTCTGCAAGACATGATGACTTTTGTGTGAAGATAGCTTGTATGTGAAAATATATTCAATAATTATTAGCAACCATGATGTCATGCAAGAAGCTAAGGAGGAGGAGATTACTTCATAATAATCTAAATATGAGATGCAAGTTCATAGGCACATGAAAAACAAATATTTAATATATATGAAAATGACTTTCAATGACTGTTCTGAAAGGATGAACTAAACAGGTATGTTTGCTTGTCTTTATTTTTAAATAATGAATGTAGAAGTTTTATCATAAGTTGTGTACCTATTACTGGAAGTCCTTAATTTGGACTAGATTAGGTGCAAAGTAGAACATTCATTCAAAGATAACTAGAAAATGTATACCATCTCTTAAACGCTTAGAATAAATGCTCTGTAATAAAGAACAGCGAGAGGCTTTTTTGTTCTCTGTCCTCGTCTAATAAATAAGAACAATCTGAAAGTAAACTAAGAGTAGTGCTCTTGATTAACAGGTAAAGACCTGTTAATGAAAAGTCATTCTCTGTTATAAGCCATTCGAAGCCTTTAATTTAAATAGAGTTTTCTTTCATGCCCTACAACCTGAGTAGCAACAGCAACAGAAGTTGCTTTAGAGGTAGAACAATAAATACATTTTATGGTCCAAACCTCTCTATTGTAATGTAGTCCTTTACTTAAGTATCTTTGGCTGCCTGCTCTGCATAAGTTGAGAAATATTTGGTTGCTTTTGCTGCCATGTCAGCATGTTCCTCTGTTGGCCCTAAGGCAGAATCAGCATGATTTAAGAAGGCTGGTAATGGCAGTGGATGTTGAGGGAGAATAAGAGACTACAACACTTAGTGTTTGGACTCAAAACAATGGAAGATGTCTGTCAAACAAAAAATGTTTTGGTTTTCAATGTAATGTAGCAAACATTTGTGTTCATATTGAATTTGCAGTACTCTAAGGTTGAAAATATGTACCTAACTTGCTCTATTTAATCTTAGCCCTTTTAAGTTTGAGATGTAAAGATTTACTAGACTTTAATAACAATTAAGAGTTCCTACTTTACTGACAGCCTGCCTTCAATTTAATGGAATTTTGCTGATGGCTTATGCCAGGTAGTTTAATGGAACAAACTGTTCTATCATTGACAGTGTCTATTAGAAAAGTCTTCTCTTGTGTTTGTACCAGTAATTTTGATTGCTTACATGTGTTTCATGAATTATTGTGTTCTAACTATTTGATTTTTAAATGAGGCAATCTCTCTTTTTTTTTTTAAACTCTTCATTTTTTTTTTTTTTTTTTACTTCAAAAATTTCTGTGAATAATGGTTGGATAAAAATGGACCAATGTGTTCAACAATACATGAGATAATATAATGCTGGTACACAGTTAAGAAATACCACTCCTATTCCATATCTCAAATTCTTTTTATTCGTTTCAATTTTGTCATGATGAATTTAACTTTAGATGCCAAAGTTCCACTCAATGTTTTTGTTAATAATACTTGAAAAGGCATCTAATACTAAGATTTCCTTTTCTTTTAGTACATCAGTCACTGTTTTAAATAGGGTCACTGCCTTTGCTTTGAAAGCCCATGGGACAGCCTTGAGTCAGAAATTATTAGAACTGAAGAAATGGAAACCTCTGAAAGAAGATAGGGCACAAAAGAATCCCTGTTTCAGTAGCTTCACTGGGGGATGGAGTGCTCAGTGGCAAAGGGTCGATGGACATGTTTAACATTGCAGTACAAATTACAAATCCATGTTCACTAAAAAGATAATCAGCCAGTCAGTGCCCACTTCATGTCTCTAGATATATTACACTGCCAATTAGAAGTCAAACCTCCTTGCTGGGTTTTGTTTCAAATTACCTAAAAAGACATTTATACTAGCCCCAAAAAGTGTTTGTTTCCCTCTCTCCCCCCTGCCCCCCCCAGGAATTAGGTCATTGGGTAAAATTACTTTGTTCTTTCATGAAATATTACCCTCTACAAATGATGCCAAAAAAAGATTTATAGATTTTGATGTATTTTGTTGCCATGATACTTGAAAATAAGTTGTGACTAGAGTAGAGGTTAACAGTGTATTTGAGAATGGAAGAGAGCTGAAGCTTCAAAAATGTGCTTCCAACTCAAAAATCTGTAAAGAATCAATCTACCACAAAGAATCCTTTTTCTGTCCCCAGACATCTCTTGGCCAACAGATGTTAACTAAGACTTGGAAGTTTTGCAGTTACTCTACTTTCTCAGGGCTGCAATGGCTTGCGAAGTTAATGCAATGGTTTCTTCCTGCTTTGCTTTAACCAGTATCCCACAAATGCAGATCAGCTTGCTCAGATCATACCTTATGATTTCTCCCCAGCTGTGTGGAGAATGACTATATTATTTCGTCATAGACCAAAGGAAATGTCGTTCAGAATTCTGGGGCTAAGGGGTTTTTGTCATACGCTTCATTCGTGTACAGCAGTACATGAGTAAATATTTCCCTTTTTTAATCTGAATGTCTCTATATTAGATGTAAATGGGAAATGGGGGCTTGTTAATTAAGCTGCAGTAAGTGCAAATTTCAGTGCTGTTACAAGCTACCTCTTCAGAAACCACAACAATGACATTAAGCATTTGCTAAACAAAATCTGTTCCTGTTATGCTCTTTGCATCCTATTTATTATTAACAAGTTGTAGGCACAGGCAGAAGACATTTTGTGTCAATAACAATAAACAGAATAAACAGAATTTTCTTGGTCTGAAATCAGCTGTTTTCATAAGTATAGTTTTAGATGGAATAAGAAGAGGAGACATAAATAGTTCTCTTCCTACCTTTTCAGGCCTATTTTTTTTTTATGAGCTGGTGCTTGTACGTCAAGCGTTGTGACTTTATGGAGCTGCAGTTCTTACGTGAATCTGTGTCTTCAAGCAGGGAAACGCTTTCTAACCACACAAAAATACAAATCTGTTCCATCCTCACAAGGAGGGCTTACAAGGAGCCATTTTTAGAGGTCTTCTGCAGGACACTGGAGACTGTGATTTTAGGTCCCTGTCTGCCTCTTGGAGGTGGGAATATTGATTCTTGCTGCCAGAACAGCAGCCTAGGATAATCTCTGCCTTCCTCATGGCAGCTGGTCATCTTGCAGTAACATGGGGAGGAATCATGCAGCCAGGAGAAGAGCAGGAAGGGTCTTAATGCCGTTGCAAGGAGTCTGGGATGTTCACTTGGATGTCAGTACGTATACTAGAGAAAAAGCTTTTGGATTAAAAAAAAATAAAACCCAGAGAGAGTATCGAATCCCCTGAGTCTGAAAATTGTACAGAAGTGATTTGCTATGAACTGCCTCTTGTTTTCGAAGAGCTACAACAGTTAGTGCCATCCTCAGCTCATATCCCCTAGACTGTTTTTTATGCTATTTCAACTATGCAGGAACTGCCAAACCCAAGCTGACTCTTTCGCTGGAAAAAATAGCATATTACAGCTATATAATCAATGACGTAGTCTAAAACCACTCCATTAAAGGAGAAAATGCAAACAGTGTGAGAACTCATCTATCTGTATGGAAAGATGATTATGATGATAGGTGGGGTTTTCTTGGTGGAAAATACAAATTAATGCGGGTCATTGATTTTTAAAAAGTGTTATACTTTGCTAGACAAGGAGATTTTGTAGGCAGTCAAACGCACTTGCAGAGTAACAGAGCCATATGTCACTGCAGCAGGGTTGTCCTTTGGCTTGAATAAAATGAGAATGTAAAAGATTTTATTGCTTTTGGGTGTTAATACTGGTCGTAATCAAGATGAAACAGAATTATCCACAATATCAGTGTGGGAGATACTGCAGTTCAAGTGACAACAATTTTATGGGGGAACAGATTGATTTATTTCTACTTGTTTACTGTCTGTGCTCGTGAGCCGTGCTGTCTGCACGGCTGGATCCGTGCTCCGCAGAGGTCTGCGAGTGCTGTGCAACAAGTGGCTAACTCTCCTGCTGTGAGCACCATCTTGGAAACGTCTTATGCAATTTTACTTGAAGAAACTCTGAATAGTATTGATTAGTGGCCATTTTTGCGGAAGGTGGAAGAGAATCTGAGTGGAGCTTTAACAGCTCCTAATTTTTGTCTTTTGCTGGTAACAATATCTGAATCAACTTCAGACTCAACCAAAGAATGTGGCTCTTTCTGGCAAGGCTGTGAAGATAATGATGAGATATTCTGACTTTGACTGCCCCTTAACAGCAGCTTTGGCATAGAGGACAGCATCAGAGAAAGTAGTGGTTTGCTGCTCTTTCTGCGGGGCCAGAGTAAGCTCTGTTCTCTGGAGCTCCTCAGCTGAGTGTTGCTGTTCTGTGTCTGGCCACACTGTCCTCACTGTATTGGAGCAGAGTCTGACTGTGACTCGACACTTTTTCTCCTTGCTATAGCCTGGGATGCCCTGTGTGAGCAGCTTTTGCTGCTTGAGAGAAGGGAAGTTGATGTTTTTTACAAATTGAGTGTGGGGATGCTGAAAGGATGCTGCATGGGGGAATACAGATGATTCAGGATTGTGGAGGGAGCCTGGAGGCATGTAAGAATGAGGAAGAAGTGAGGGAATGCCAAAGGTGGTAAGAGCCTGGGGACACGGTAGCTCCCCCCAGCCCTCCTTCCCATACACACACTCTCCTTCCTTCCCAGGGTGTCACCAAAAGTGAAATCTGGTTTTGCCTACATGGCTGAGGGATCTCCTAGGCAATGAAAGGAGCCTCAGAGTTGGGCGAGGAGAAGACATGACCCTGGGTACTTTTCTGAAAAGGACACCTGTGGAGAAAGCATGATGGTAGAGAGATGTGGAGTCAGTGTAAATAACTTTTTTTTTTTTTTTTTTTCTCTTCATCAAGGTTGGGAAGAAGAAGCCATTTCTGTTGGGCCAGGCTCTCGGATTAACTTGCATATTGTCTTCTGCAGGATCTGGTTGAGTCAAAAGCACAGAAATTGTTTAGCCTATCTTGGACGTTGTTTCTGTTAATACTGCCTTACACCTCTGCTTCAATCCCCAAATCTGTTACTAACCCAAATGAATATTAATCTCAAATATTTTTTCTTCAGAGTCATAGGAGCCCCCCACACATCTTACTGTGCTAGGTCTTGACTTCTGAGTCAGCTGTCAGCATATGTTAATAGCTTGGTGATTTCCAAAATCTTATATGAACCTGAGACGTGTAATGTTTTGACAAAGCTACACCTCTCCAGCAATTTCAAAGAGCAAACAGCGAAAAGTAGTACTTAATGAGGGTTATTTGTATATATTCAGAAATAACATTTAAATACTATTTGCTGTAGGCATGCTTTGATTTTTATATTTTATATTTGAATCAGTCCATAATTTAGTATAGTTTAGAAATATAGTAAATACTATTTTATTCTCGTACTTTTAAAAGAATACTTCATTTTAAAATGGGAAACTTGCCTTTTTTTTTGATGGGTTCATTTTAAAATGGGAAACTTGCCTTTTTTTTTGATGGGGGGAAAAGTACAATGCTCTTGAGAAAGGTATTTTATCGATTCGGTCCCTAATTTTATTCCATGAATCATTGTTTACTCATTTGCATCAAGAATGCTAGTGTGAGGAAAAGGCTGAAAGTCTTGGTTTACTTGATGAATGGGTTAGCTTCAGTCTGGAAGATCATATAAAAGATGGAGACACACAAGGGGAAGACAGTTTCTTTTCCTGAATCTGGCGTATTCTTTTGAGGCCTGATAACCTTATTCTAAGTGATTACGAAGTATGAAAAAATAGTAAATGAAATGCTTTGTCTAAAGTGAGAGCTTATGAAAAATGTGTCTGATGCCAGAAGTCACAGTACTTGCATGGACATACTTCTTGTTCTGTAGGTGTTGAGAGGTGTTTCTTCTTTTCTTTTTTTTTTACCCCCCCAGTCAGGCAAAAAAATCAAAAATTCTGTGATGGGCTGATATGATTCTTTGTATTTTAATAACTCTTACCTGGTATTTCTGAGCATTTGAGAGTCTATTTGTTACCAGAACTGAAGAAAGCCAGTAAGCAGGCATAGTGGGTTAAGATATGTGACTATCTATTAATCACTATACCTGTTTTAATAGGTTTAATCTGTTATCGTTGACTTCCCCTAACCAGCTGTGGTTTAACAGTAGCTGAATGAATTGGCTAATCTCTAAATCCCGTTACTATCTGTTTTATTTGATGTATTTGCTAGGTTGCTAAGGTAGAATGAATGGTGCTAGCAGTGTAGAGCTGCAAGCCAGACAAGCTCGACTGACAGCCCCATGATGTCAGGGTCATGATAGAAACTACTGCAAAGAGAAGCATAAACGAAGAAACGAAACCTGTGATTCTGCAAAAAATATTGTTGCTTTAGTAATGTGATCTGTCAAGGGTTGGTTCCCATGTGGTACACGGAGGTGTGGATGGGTGCCATAACGGCAGCTCCATCAATATTACAGGAAATTCAGAGCAAATGGATAAAGCCAGATGCCAAGTTCTACCGCAGAATTACCTAACAGCCTTCTTTGTGTGTCCATTGTTATTTCAGTGACAGACAGTGTGAAACTGGTAAGCAAGAATGTTGCAGAGGTACATTCACTATTCTGACAAGTTTCAGTCTCTTAAAAGTACTTCCTTACTCTGAGGTGAGCTTGAGTACAATAACATGGCTTAGGCAGTAGCTTTTAGTACTGGATTTCAAATACTTGATGTATGTTCTCTTTTTGTTCCTGTGAGATAATTAAATTATCAGTTATAGAGGTATTATGTATGATAGAAAGAAAATACAAAGAAATTGTCTTGCCTGAGATTAGTCTGAGAGCACTAGAAATATCAGTTAATTTGCTATAATATTCAGCCATGGACCTTTTCCTGTTAAAATTTGTTGTCAGAGAATGGACGAGAATCTGTGAAACTAGTGTGCAATGACAAGGAGTAATAACGCAATGAGGTGCAGAAAGCCATGGATTCAGGACTGGTTTTAGTAATAGACAACAGAGGTAGCAAAGAATTTCATAGCTGCAGAAGATTCAGAGAATTTGATGGAGCTGGCAGATACCAAAGAGAAGAAAGAACAAAAATCTCAAGGCTTATCTTTAGATACTTTTATCTAAAGACGGCAAAGTTTTGCAGTATTTATTTAAACACTTGCAACTTTGCATATATTTGCTGTTTAGAATGATTCATCATCAACCACAAGTGGCAGCAGTGACTGATAATTTATTGTTTGTTCGAAAGTATTTGAATTGCCTTAAGGCCACTGTTACGTCAGGAAAAAGTTGTTTGTTTTTTTTAGTGTCTTAGAAGTAACTTGTTGGGATGCTATTATTTTTTCTTTGTGGTATGCCAGCTGTCTTACGACAATGTTTATATGTACCTGTAAGCAACATAAACATCGTCAAATGTGGTGTGCAAAAGATCTTAAAGAAAATTGGTATTGAGATGTTGCCGTATTGTATGAAAGAAAAGCTAAAATTATGTTTTTGTTATCCATACCTGTGATACAGTTTCTACAGATTTTGAAAACTCAAATGCTTAAAAGAAGCTGTTGCGTGAACAATAAGACAACATTACAGTCTTGGACTCGGCCTCAGCAGATCCAGCTCTCTCAAGTCTGCCTTGTTTGTGCTGTTGTGGCCAGGATGCCCCTTCCAAATCCTAAGCCTTGTATGAGAGTCTTGGCTGCTTTCTCCAGCTACCAGATGCTTCTTCCCCCTCCTCCTTGACGTCTTCATGAGCAAAAGTTGGCAGTCTGGGTGTTCTCATGAGTCTCTGCCCTTTGCTTTCCCTTCTCTGGTCAGAAATATTGCTCATGTGAAAATAGCACTTGCCCTTTTCTGTTCCCTGGCTGTTGTGGCTGGATCATCTAGCTCAGAGTGTCTGTAGCTGATGTGGATGGTCCACAGGGTCCATTGTCCTGAGGATGATGTGGGTTCCCCTTTCTACGTTGTACCACATGAGAGTCATGTCCTGCATGGTCTGTGCAGTCCAGTGGGCATTAGGATGGAGGGTGTTGCCTGTTGGGCTGAAGATGGACTAGACACACCTGAAGAAAACCTGTCTGGCCCTTGCTGTGTGCCTCTTGCTTTCCTCCCAGGAATACCCTGGATCCAGCTGAAGTAATCTTCTTTGTGCGTTCAGGAAGACCTGGGTGTATGCCAGTGTCCCCTCTGCCACTCTGAACAAGTGGCAGGAGGAAGCAGGATGCTCCCCCAGGCTTTCAGCCTTTGGTTTGCATGAAGAGAAGGTGGAATAAGATTGATTATTAAGTTGGATTGTTGTCTTCTGCTTGGCCAGAGGCATGTTAATGCTGGCCAGATGTAGTTTGCAGGTGACCTTTGTACAAAGGTGATCTGCCAGAGGCCTCGTAACATCCTAAATGCTAACCGCAAAAATCTGTAAGCACAGAGCTAAGGTGATACTGGGATTTAAACCCAGCCTAAGGAGTGTGTCCTGTCCTTTCCACAGCTCCATGCCCCAATAAGGATTTCTTCCCAGATGATCACAAAATCCATCAGGAGAAGCACAATCCCCATTTTTGTTCCGGGGAAGGTCCTTCTCTCCTGATCCAGCAGAGGCCCAGACATGCAGCCCATTGCTGGGTATGGTAGTCTGACTGCCATGTGGGCCAGAACTTGTGCTGGGGTCTTGTGGCATGAGGCATGAATTTGGCTAGTGAAGTTCCTCCGGGCTGTGCCTGAGTCTGTGCCGCTGGTGGGAGGCGTCTTAGAGCTGCGGGCATCCCCTGCCAGGCTGGAAATGGGGCTTGGTGAAATCCCCCTGCGGCCGGAGGTGTGCCCAAGGGGTGAGGTCATTGCAGTGCCTGGGTCCTAGGCCCTTTCCATTAAGAACAGAGCCAGAAGTGGTATTTTTCATATATTTTTAAACTTGAAACTGAAAACCTCCAAAAAAGACTTTTGCTGAATGTGCTTTGGGAGCGTAATTTGGACCATAACTCTACTGATAGCCAGTCAGTCATTATGTCCCTTTTGGGGGACAGTTCTGATACTTCTTCCCTTCTCCCGTATGTTCACAGGTTTATTTTGCTGTAATGATCACAGATGCAGAAATAAGGAAGGTTCCATTTTCAGACAGTCCAGGGGTATGCAGTATATTCATGTTCAAGAGTATGGCTTTAACGACTTAATTTATTTGTAAAGGAGTAGTTATAGCAGTACTTGCTATCTGGAAAATGTACAGATAAAATGAGTTGTTATAAAATAAGCATACATATGGCCTAATGGTTATCTTGCATGTGCTGAGAGTATTGTCTGGGGAGTAGTTGCGGCAGCAGAGCTACCCTGTTTGCTTTGCAGTTCTCCGGCCTGCTTATTAGATGACTTTCTTATTACACAGAAGAATTTGAGAGGTGTTTAGAGGGACTGCTGTTGTTAAGGGTCTGTCAGCAATTTTGTCTTAGATGTTTTATGAACATTTGCAAACTGTATTTTAAGCAGGTGCTCATCCTTCATCAGTAAGAGGCAGAATACAGCTGTATATGATCAAAATGTTACATTTTATTTGCAATTTTGTATGAGAAATGGTTGCAAATGAAAGTAGGGAAAGCCAAAAAGGGTTAAAATGCGTCCATTTTATCCATGATTAGAAGACTGTACTTTTCAGTTATGCATCATTTTGCAGTTTACTGCTACCCAGAAAAATATTATACAGGGGAAATGAAGTGTTTCAGCAAAATGCAGTGTTTTGCATTATTACATCATTATTTAGTGGGTTTTCATTTCATATTTTTTATTACAAGAGGACTACTTTTGTTGAAAGGGAATCGATGTATCAGTAGAGTTGTATTGGGGAAAAAATGTTTAATTTTGAGAGAATTTTTAACTTTCCATGAAATTTAAAATAGCAAAGTGTGCTTTCCCACAGAATGAATTGCTCGCTCTGTTCCCTTTGATTAGTCCCTCCTTCAGTTCTGACCTTTTATTTTCCTGCATTAATGCAGCTCTGTCTCTTGACTCCTCATCAGCTTCTTCCTCTTGTAGCCTGCTGAGGCAGACATCCCTCAGAAACAAGTGCAAGAGTGGATCATACAGAAGCCGCTGCTAAGGATCCAAATATGCTCTGTGAATGTCATTGAAGGGTGATGACAGGTAGGGCTGATCAGAAAGCGGAGTTCATAGTCTGGGCCATTGTGGTAAACCCTGAAATTTCACAAGGAAAGGGAATTATGAGACTCAAGTTTTAAAAACAGAATGAACCAGCCCCCTCTCCCCACAACTAATACAGCATCGTCATTCATTTATTCAGAAGACTGACAATTTCTCAATTTTTTTTTTTTTTACATAAATAAGCAACGTGTTAGAAGGCTGTGGAGCCAAGTTCTTAAAACTAGAGTCATTGCAGCATAAGAACAGTGTTACTAGCCTTCAGTGTTATGGTTCAGTGATACCTGGAGCAAATGGTAGCTGCTAAATCCTCGTGTTGTATGATGTGGTTGGCAGTTACCCATGCAGTACAGCTGGCAAAGCTCCTCAGTAGTGCTTGCACACCTTAGAAAGTCTGTAGACAGTTTTATCTTAGTACTGATCTGTTATTTATTGGTAAGTCAGCATGAATAGGCGTAAATTACTTTGTTGTAACTTTGTGCTGACCCTGCTTGTATCATAGATGAGCAGATGGTGTGGAAAGAATTTTGTGCTTCTGACAGAGAAAGGCTACGAGACTGAAAAGTAAACCTTAGACTGAAAGTCTTGGGTGTGATGAGCTCACCATTAACATCTCTGGATGAGCTGGCTGGAGAACAGCCCAGGCATTACAACAGTGCAGCACCTTTTCTCTGGAGCATCAAATCTTGCAGAAGGCAATGGCTTACGGGCAAGAAACTGTCTTGCAAAAAGAGTTGGAAAAACCAGCGGTGACCTCTGACTGCTATGTAATAGTGTGAGGAGGCTGTTAACTACCTCCCTATCAGTCAGTCACAAGCGAAAAAGGAGTGTTTTCAGGAGGGTTACAGGTCATTTTGGGCTTTCCCTTTTTTAATCACTATTTTCCTTTTGCCTGCGTACAGTTGGATTTGGGAAAGGCGGGGGATGTGCTGCTGAGTGGGGAAGCTTTGTTCTTCTTGAAGCCCTGATGCTGTAGTTGGGTTTTCAGGTTTTGAGGTGAGGATTCAAGTTGGTGCATTTTGTTAGCAATGTGCAGTGCTAGAGATCAAAACGCGGTTCTCTGACTAGCAGTCAGTTGCTAGGAGAGCACAAATACAATACAGAAATGAGTAATTTAATTCATACTAACACAAGTGAGTAATGGGACAGGTTTCTAGAGTGCCTGTATAAGTTACTTAAAAAATTGTTTAGGTGTACGTCAGCACGAAGCTATACCAACTATGTCATATAAATCAGCAGAAATAGAATGCGTCATAATCATTAGAGACCCAACTCAGATCGCACATAGAACTGCAGGTGGATATTTACTGCTAAGGCTATGGGAATTGTAACCCCTGCTTATATGTGCTCATTTATGGCTGTATCTCACTCTTTATCTTAGATGCTATAGTGGAAATCCACAAGGAAATGAAACCTTAATTCACAAAAGTTTTTATTGAGCAAGAAATTGGTTTACACCCTTTACAGCCACAGATAGAGATGCTTAGTGCTGAGCCTTCAACTATACTATGAATGGGGAAAGAGTTCTATGGGGATAAAACACTCTGTGTCATAACATACAGGTACAAAGGACTGGCTTAAGGAGTGTAAGCTGTATAAGTTTTACTCTTTTTTTTTTTTAGGTGCTTGACCTTGCATATAGAATATTTAGGCACAATGTGTTTGAGAGATGCTTTGAAATACAGCAGCAGTCGTATTACCCTCTATATAATAAACACTGTAATTTGCAATGCTTGCTGTCTTAACAGAATAACACTTTTGAACTAAATGTAGATGCCTCACAGGTGTTTGCACCTCCCAGGTTCCTGACTTGCTTCATAAATGTCCATACCTCTGAGGAGTAGAGATCGGTTAATCACCTAAGTATGTGGTTTATGGTTACTGGAGAGGAAGTGAAGGGACATTTTAATAAATCAAAACAGAGCTGTACAGATCTCAAAATTCCTGTGATTGCTGCTGAAACCACCTGTTGGAAAAGAAATTGTCACAGCTGCACGATGCCTCTAAAATTGGAGAAGTTTTAAATATTAGTTTGATTTGTAGCTGTTACTGGTTCACAATAAAAAAGTGATACAGTAGCTGTGGAAATATGACTTTAATGTGTATTATGTTGTAGATTTGTACTATCCAATGCATTGACTATGTAGTTTGAAAGATTTCTGTGCAAGTATCTTTCAGGTGATCTCACATAAAGTGGATCCATATGCACAAAAATACATTGTGTGTTGGATGTGGCACAGACTCTAACAGATGAGCACAGATCTATATACATTAAATGCTTTGCATACTTTTATTTGGACTTCCTTGTGTTCAGTTAGTGATGTAATTTCCTTTCTAAAACTTGAACCTCCTTGACGGCATAATGTCTGTTCTGATTCAGAACAAATCTGCAGCAGTAATTGTGAAAATTAGTCCCCTTCTGCAGTGATTTGACAATGTTTTTCCTCTCATTGATCTCCTACCATTTGGACCTTAATGAGAAATATGGTACTAATGATTGCTGAACGCTTCTTCGATGTTCAGGGAGGCTCATAGTTTGAAGCAAAGCCAACTTCAAAAGCATGTCTTGCTGTAAATTTTTGATGAAAAATAGTGTACAGTGTTGGAAGTTCACGTGGTATGGGATTATTGTATTGCATATGAATAAAACTGTAGAGCAGAAGTGAGGAGCTGGGTTGCACTTCCAATGTGAATAATATACCTTTATGAAGACTGGTAAGTACATTAATGGAAATAAATAACTTAAATCAGTCCATCTGAATTAATTTTAATTTAATGAAGAAATCGTTTGTGCTAAGGATACAGCTACTTTTATGACTAGTTTAGATGTTCATTTTTTTTCTTAAAAGGAAAGTTAGAGTAATGATTTCCATCGAAACATGTAAATCATTGATTCCCTGTCTGTTTTATAAGTGGCAAAAAAATTGACCTGAGGAAATAATACACAGTCTGTGTGTGAGGGGGAAAGTCTTTTGTGAGAGAAATTTCAGCAAAGCCTTAGATTAAGCACTTAGCCAGAATTCTGGGAACACTGTGCTACCTCCGCTAATTTCAGTCTTTGCTTTAAATTTACTATTTACCTTTGCAAGTAATCACACAAAGTCCTGTCTGCAATGCACAAAACTTTTTATTTTAGTTTGTTTTAAAGCAGAATGAAACTGACCATACCGGTCTCAACACTGGAACCTGTGCAGCCGTATAGTGTCACAGTGTTGTATTTGACCTAAGCAGGTCTTCTTGGAGGTGAATTTTAGGGTGCAGTTTGCTGTGGTTAAGCCAACCAGATCACCGTTGGGGTCATTCCTGTCTCTTACCTCCTCAGGCTCAAGCACCCGTTGCTTTCCTTGAGCCAGATCTGGGGGTTTCTCTGGTTTCCGAGCCCTTGTTTCACATCTGCTTGGGTTTCATTAAAGCTTCCTGGTGGAGAAGTAACATGCCTGCTTAATTATGTGAGGGAGGGAGACAGACATCTATAGCAGAGTGTCTGGGGGAGAGGAAACTACTGTGTTTACTGTCAGCAATGCTGCCTTACCTATGATGCAAGGCAGCCTCCTTATTAGCTCAGTTCCAGAACTAGAATTATTTTTTCCAGACTTTGTGGGCATTTCGGTTTATGTGGCCCTCGCTGCAGGGGTCTTTGTGTCGTAGCCTCTACACCTATGATTCTGCAACCTAATTTGAAATAATGGAGGTTAATGAACTTGTCATCTGCATTGTGGTTCATGTACTGCTAGGGGAAGTGTGGTTTTTGAAATGGTCTATTTTTTGGCTTGGAAACTAAAGAGTATAAATGAATAGAGGGTCAAAATCAAATAAATTTAATTATATTTTTTCAGAGGGTTTAATTAAGAGAGACTAGAGCAATAAATCCAGTCTTTACCATCTTCTATTAAATGCATTTCAGTCAGGAACCTGAAACACAGTTTTAGCTGGGAACATGTGGAAGAGCTCACCCTTATCTGTAATAGAGATGTATTTTAACTGGATTGCATTCTCCAGAGACTAAGCTTGTCCTTTTAATGATAGCATTAGGGAATAAGTAATTGTACTATTAAAAAACAAAAATTAGCTATTTCCTATAAAAGGTGCATTTTTTGAAAACTGATTTTTGTAGATTGAAGTAGAAAACATGCATAAAAATAAGCTCTGTTATACAAGAGTTGAGCTTTTTTGTTTACTAACAAGGTATTAGGTTAAACTTTCTCTATTTTGAGAGAATGGGGATTTTTAGTATTTGCTAGAAATAGATTTTTGGGGTTCTTTTTCATTTTTTGGTTCAGAGGTGTTTTTTCTAAGGTTTGGAGTTAGGTATGCAAAATGGAAGATACCTGAAATTCTTCTGAAATTCTTTGCCTCATAAGTTGTCTTAGTCCTAGAAGATGACAAAAATGTGTGCTGTCTGTGTAGTGAGAGTTGGACTCTGTGCCATGAGTGTGGCACTGTTTTGAAGGCTTTATGGGGCTTCCAGTCTCTAAAAGTGCATCCTGATTTTAAAGGGATTATCCAAAGGTGTAATTAAATTACATAACTCTGTCAGTGTGTTTGACTCACTGTACGGTGTGCTGTGTAGGAGGTTTGCAGCTACTTAGCTGAATACTTTTAGCTTGCAATGAATAGGCTTATACAGGTGCAAGTGCTGGCTCAGAATTGGAAATTGTGTGGATTGCAGCTTGTCCAGAGTCTGGGCAACAAAATGGCCTTGAAACTTCAGTAGTGTTGGAATAGGTAAACATATATTTTTAAACTGGATTTTATGGTTTCATTTGAATTCCTAAGAAAGTTTCTGGGACAGCTTGTCAGAAAGGGTTCAGGCTACTTTGTAGAGTTCAGTTCAGCTGTGTGCCTCACACTGGGAATGAAAAGACAAATCAGTCTCTGTCCAGGCTTTTGTGATCTCACTGCTACCCACAACTCTATTCCAGTTGGGATTTTGATATGCCACATGTGGGGGTGAATGTTTCTGTCCCTTAAAGGTTGGACAGGGTTCATCAGATCACTTTGTTATAAAGCAGAAGTCTTAATGTTAAAGGTCTCTAAACTCCAATACACTGATATGATGAGAAACTCAAATTCCACGTGTCCTGGTGTGGGAAGGGCCCAGTTGTGTGATATCTTCAACTCTTGATGCCTTCGGTAGACTCTGAATCGCTTCATAATTGTAGAAGACACCGCTGCCAACAGATAAATGTTAGATCTCAAGAAGTATTTACAGATTGGCAGTCATTAGGCTTCTTTAGAATTACTTGTGCTTTTCTGATTTTAACCCTGTAATAATTTAATAAATAAATAAAAAGTCTTGTTGGTAATGCAGGGGGCAGCGATGCCAAGGGACAGCCCTTCTGGAGTAAAGGGTCAGCTTTTTGTCTCCTTGATTTCCCCTGGACCCGCCCGGGAGGGGGGTGGGGTGTGTGCCTTCTAGCAACAGAAAGAAGTGCAGGTGTACAATATCATAATTACATTTAGCAAGCTTTGCATATTGAATGACCAGGTGTAGGAGGCAAACAAACAAAACCCTCCAAAAACCCCCAAGAAACATATATAAAACCAAACATATATATAAAAAAGAAGACATTTTCATTGAAGTATAGAAGTTCAAATTAAAAAACCCCTCTCCTTAACTTCTTAATTTGTCCTTCCATTTTCAATTAATTCAGCTCCCTTACTGTAGTTTTTTTCCTTTTCCCAAACATACAGCAAAAAGCTCAGGTTCATGCATAACTCGAGAGGGCAGGGATGAGACTGAGCTGGAGTTTAGTTCTGCTTTATTGATATAGGGCTGACAGTTAAGAACAAATCTACAGAACGTAATTGCAAATCCTTTAACCAAGCAGCATGCTGAACATCTGCAATGGAATTGGCACCTAAATTAAAGTTAAGCATTAGTTTAAGTTCTCAGAAAGCAAATTAGGAAGCCAACTAGATCTGTAATTGCAACAGAGGTTGTAAAGAACACAAAGCTGGACTTAGGAATTAATTTGTTTTTTTAATTCAGGAGTAAGCAGTTGTAAACATGCTAATTTTCAGGTATGGTAAGTGTTTATGTAAATGATCAACATGTTTTATATGACTTGCACACTTGCACGTTCTCACTGTTTATATAACTACAGTAGCAAGTCATGTAGTAGGTGCAATACAAGCAGAAGAGAGGTGAGCTTCCTTGCCCACTTCCACTGAAATTGAAGACAGGAGATAGACAGGGACTGTGAGGACATGGAAAGTATAAATGAAACTAAACAAGAGTAATCTAACATCCAGGATACTGAATACATTCATGTGAATATACAATTGTTAAAGCCAGAATGTGGGTCTATACAGCTTTTGTTGATTTTTCTTAATTTCTGCTGCTTTAATATATTTAAATTAAATATTAATTAAAGCAGCTGAGATTAAAATACTAATTACATCATTTAAATACGTTAAGTATATTTTTCCAGTTATGCAGAATGTAATTATCCTCTCATGCTCTGTGCTTTCGGTTGCCTTCCAAGATCTCTTGTGAAGGAAAAAAAAAAATCTGTAATGTCAAAGTTATTATTAAGAGAATAATAATTCCTTAAGAAATTTAAGGGCATGAATCTGATATAACTCTCAGAAAAAAATCTTGCTGTGGTAGAAGTTCATTTAACAGGCATGTACACTTATTTTTTACAAAATGTCATAAAGCCACAAGATTTTTGAAGCAGAGCTAGCAAAGAAACTAGGAATATGGCTTGGCTGATTTGGCCTCGTTCTCAGCCAGAGCTGACCAATGTTAAACTAGTCACAAACACAATTTTAAAGTAGGGTTCACCTTTATTCACTTTTATAAATGATCAGGAAAAAATATATAATATCTTCCCTAAAAACAAATAATTACAAATGACACAAGGAGAGGGCAGAATGGTTTTTGATGAGGGCATGGCTGCTGTTGTGCTTTCAAGCACAAACAGTTTTGATGCACCCAAATGTGAAGCTGTACTTCTAGAAGGGGGGAGGATGTGCTGTGCAAAATGGGGGAGGACAGTCTCCCAAGCAGTGTCTCAGTAATGGATATAAGTGGAAAACAATCTGCTATAGGTTTTTACTGTGGTATTGTGGCAAAAAATGTTAATAAAATTCATGATGTGAGAACAAAGAGTAACTTGGTGACGTGGGGAATTGGCTTTGATTTGACTTTCATCAAATCTGATGGTAAGGTGACTAAGAGAACATTGCGTAAAACTGTCGTGCTAGTGTTTAAAATTATTGTCAAAAATTGGAATGGAGACAGAAGAGAGTGGCTGAAATGAGATTTTTAGGTTTGTGAAAATCTTAGGGCACGTGAGACTCAATTTGTTCAATTTCTCAAGGAATATTGTGAGGTTGCAGGACTGCAGTGTGATCGTGTTTAATGCTTGGCAAATACCATGTGCTATGACCTCTTCAAAGCAAGCAGACAGTCTTAATATGAACTGGTGGGCAAAAACCGTCAGTAGGTAAATAGATTGTGTCACTTGTCTTCAAATAACCCTGACAATTTTTTTTTAATATCTTTTTATTTGAATGGGTTTTTCTGCAGCATTGCGTAGCGATATGAACAGAGGAATGAAGCTGAAGGCGGAGAGGCATGAACAGTTTGGTTAAATGGCCAAATGACATCATCTGGCCTGAACTCTGGCTGTTCAATTTTTATGAAGCAGCGGACCAGTTTGGGTCACTCGCTGTGTCAGTGGATAGCACCACACAGACTGCAATTCAGGAATAAAGGTTTCTGTAAATGTGCTAAAGGACATTTAGAGTGTAATTTGGGAACCAGACAAATCATACCCTGCACTGTTTCTGGCCTGATTCTGAGCTGCATGCTATGGTGGGGACACAGCTTGCCATGATGGAGTTCGAGCCATTGGTAACATTTTTAACATGGCCTTGATCAGATCTGACCACCTCAGATCTAAATAACCCAATTTCTAGGGCAGGAACTGTTGTATTAATCATAGCCTTGTCATCGCTAGCAGAGCTGCACTTTATAATAATGAAGGTGGTGGAGGATTTTCATTAAAATGTCCTGAGCAGAGAAGGTTTGAGAGACTGAGAGAATTTTATCCTGGGTCACTTTCTAAATTAATTCTTAGTTCACTGCTTGCTTTGTAAGGAACATTTCTTTCAATGCCAACAGTCTAGTGCCTCACTTTTGGTGGCATGCTAGTCAGGTTTCTTAATTAATCTTCTCTGCTTTATTTTTGTCTCAAAGCTAATTTATGCTTTTATTTCAGTTTTCTTAGACCTTTTAACATGTATGTTATCTATGACAGCCATTCCTAGTCTAGTCAGCCAATTACACTTCTTTTTGAGAAGAAATTGGCCCTGAAGAGAATGTTCTTCCAGGATATCGATGGTATCAGCAAGGTGCAATCTGACATTCGAATCTGAAAAACATCTTCTCTAACAGTTAACAAAGTAGGTGTCTGTGTTTAATTTCCTTTGCAAAACTAGTATTTGGCTTTTGAAATTTTTCATTAGATCTAATGGGTGAACTGTGCTCTCTTTTTCCTTTGGGTCCTATATATGGATTTAAGTTTATGGTTGTACTGCAAATTCGTGATAAGTACTTGGACGGTTCTGATGATGAGTTACTTCAGTTTACTGTCTAAATTAGTGACAGTCGAGTAGGGAGCGAGATACAAAAAGAGAACCTCTAAGTTTATAAGGTTTGATCCAATGCTTGTTGAAGTTGAAACCTACTCAAAGCACTATGAAATAACCCATTTTGTTCTGGGGATTGGCTTGTCTTCTCCCTTGGCCCAAAGCAGGATTGTGGTCAGTATGTTTCTGTCAGCATATGGGAGGCCAAAGGATGAAGTCGGAGAAAGCTCTACTCAAGAGACATGTGGAGGGGGATTAATCAGTCTTAACTTTAGATATCTGCAATTTGGATGTCAGTTTCTGAGCTGCTTGCCCAAAGGTTCTCATACAGCTGAGAGTAGAATAGGCATTTTTAGGTGACAACTGATATAACATGCTTTAGATATTTCCTGTAAGAGGAGATAAATTGTTGCCTTGTCTACATCTCTGCAAAAGAAGTAGATAGGATGACTAGGTCTGCTCTGTGCATGAGACCTACTTTTAGCCACGTGAATCCCATCCATGGCCAGTTTCTGGTACTGGCAGGCAAAATAAAAGAACTGGCAGGTACAAAATACTGAATGCAATCAGCAGTCCCCAGGATAACCGCTGTCCTCTTCCTTTTACTGTCTGAAAGGGAAATCAAAAATCTACCCCCTGTGAAGGAAACTTGCTCTAATTAGGTAATGTAAGTACCAGTCATGTTGGGCAGGTGAACAATAAAACACAGTGTTGCCTCAGCCAAGGAATCGGATACCAGAAGAAGCCAGGGAGGGTGATAGATCTTTGTTGGCACTAGTAGCTGTCACTTTGCACCCTTCCCTTCTTCTCAAACCATGGTTGATGGGACATGCCAACAGTTTAAAATGTGTCAGCAGGAACACCCACAAGTACAGTCTAAGATCTTACTAACTCCTAGGGGTAGCACAATAATTACTAAGCTACAGACTGCATGGAGTGCAGACAGACTTACGCTTTTGCTAAAGCCATTGTACAGAAAAGACGACAAGATTTGCAGACCTGGAAAAAGAGGACAAGAGGGAACAGGATTGTAACCTTGTGGTTATGCTGTGATTGAGTCCTGTTCCCAAGATTATGTCAAGTTTTCACTGAATAGCTACTTAATGTACAATGCATTAACAATTTTGGGGGCAGAACCTGGAAATTACAATTGCACTCTTTCCAGGCGAATATTCTGTTAGTTTGCAGAGTCACGCTTTTCCTTTTGCTCTCCTTCTGGCTCCATGCAGCTTTTCTATTCATTGGCACACCTTAAGCAAAAAGATGAGTTGTCCCAGCCGCTTTTAAAGCCTAATAGCTAGGGACTATGAACCTAAGGGAGTGAACCCTCCTCAGACTAAAGAACTTCAATGTCTAATTTCCTGAGCAGAAGTGCTAGTCAGTAGGCCATGTATGTGTGTATATTTTTCACGTGTGTATAGATACATAAATGTAGCTTCACTTCCTACTAACCAAGAGCTGCTTTTTAGAAAGACACACTGAGTATACCCTCTCTTTGAGTATTTTGATCCATTTGATGCTCTCGGCACATGGAGTACACTGGGCTCCTGGCTTGTTCAGAGGCAGTTCCAGTTTCTTACCAAGAACGAAGGGAGTGGGGGTCGTATTTTTTTAAAGCAGAAAAACACAGGGCTTTACTGATAATTTCTGGGCATTGGCTGGACTTTCAGTTGCAGTCTGGCTCCTGGTGACTTGATATTGAGGATTTGTGCCAGCACACAGAAAGAGAACTGCAAGCACTCATGGAGTCTTCAGATTAATCAGGGAGATGTGTGTGCTGTGTCTGTGTAAGGATGTATGTTGTGCTTTTGATTATCTGGTTATTCCTGTTGGGGTATGCTGTGGTTCATTCCCTGCCAAGATACAGAAAAGAAATTTTATGCCTTTTTCGGAGCACACCTGTGGGACATCACTGTTTGGTTTGAGCATTGCTGGTATGCTGCAAGTCACTATGGTATTTTGGGATGTTAAGCATTCTGCAGCCTTTTGAAAGGTTTGGTTTTTGTATCCCAGGTTTGGACGGGAGTGCACAATTTCTGATCTATAGAGAGAATATTGTACATAGAGTGATAGTCTGGTGTGTAATACTGATTTTTGTATCAAATGCATGTTAAGAACAATTTAATAATTAAAACAGTCCCTCTAAGAAAGAACGGCTTAGATTGATAACCACAGGATTAGTACAGCCTACCGCCACACAATGTCTTTTGGAATGTGTTTTATGTTATGTTTTAACATAAATACAACTAGATATTATTTTTTTTCCTGCTACTGTGTTCTGCCTCTCACACAAGCACACAAAGCATCAGGTGATACTCTTTAAAGAAGCTATATAAAGCTAGAAAAGCAAGTATGTTAGTGGTGACACACAATGCTTCTGTGGTGGTTTTCATTTGTTCCCATGTGACTGTTACTGATCTAAAGCCACTAAGTCCGAGGATATTTGATGATGGAGCAAGCAGCTTTGTTCCATGTACCATATACCATGCTAAAATTTGCACTGCTCTGCTCAGGAGTCTTATTTTTGGATTGCTCAGCAGCCTGATTTGGGTATTGGTGGATTTGTGTAGCTGATTCAGAAGTCTTCCCTTAGTTTTAGCTGAAGGATGGCAATGAAGACACCTAGTAGCGAGTTTATGAATCATTGGGCTTTATCATCACTAAATACACTGGCATCAGTATTGTGCGAACTGCAGCTACTTAGAAGTGGGTTTCATGAAAATTTGTTGTGCAAATACTGAAGAATTTTGTGGAAAGCTCTTTGATATTTCTGGCTGGCCTAAATAATTTCATAGTTTGAAGGTGGCTGGATTTAACCCGAAGTATTACAACAAATAGCTGTAGAACTTGCTGTCATAACTCCCAATAAGTATTTACTACAGCATTAACCAAAGCCTCTGCTTATTTTTGATATCTTCCTCCCCCAGCTACAATCTCCCACCCTTTTTCAAAGGCTATGAAGTACTATTTCTAGTACAGTTGCCACAGTTCATTAAAAAGCTACTTTGTAAAACATTTCCCTTCACCTTACCAGCAGTAATTAATAGAATGTCAGGCTCCATTAAGTTCTGGGTTTATTGATATGTATGAATGAGGTCTACTTTGTATTTTAAGGTGTGACTTTAGTTTCAGTTGGATTTTTTTATTTTTTTTTTTCCCCACAATACTTTGTACATTAGTAGCAGTCTTCCATCAGTGGTCTGGAAACTCCTAAGAAACTGTATTACGTGAAGGTCCAAAACATTGCTGGCCACTCCCCCAGAAGCTGGGGTAAGTCCAAGCAGGAGAAAACTGAGCTCAGCCACTTGTTTTCTTCTACGAAGAATCTGCTTTTCTGACTCATAAACCCAAGTATTTTCCTCGCTACAAGATAAATTAAAGCATAAATAACCCTCTGTCCTGTTTTCAGTTGGGATAGAGTAAATTTTCCTCTCAGTAGCTGCTGTGTTTTGGACTTCTTACAAGAAGAATGTTGGTAACACTTATGTGATTAGTTGTTGCTGTGAAATCAAGGACTTTTTTGAGTTTCTCATATTCAGCTAATGTGCAGGTGTGCAGAAGCTGGGAGGGAGCACAGCCAGGCAGATAGCCAAGCTGGCCAATGGAAATATTCCATACCATAAATGTTGTGCTTAGTTTATGAATGGGAGTTGGCTGGGGGGCAGGGAGCTTTCTGCTCTTCTGTTTTCTTGAAGTTCGAATCCTCTCTTATTAGGGACTTCAAACTCTTTCAGAAATTCAGTGAAATTTGGGATTTCCAGGGTTCTGTGATTGCCGCTCGGGGACTCGCTGTGAATTGGTTTTTGGGTGGTGACAAAAATTGTAATGTATATAGTTTGTTTTGCATATTTCATTATTATCATTATTTCAGTATTAGTATGTACTTTATTGTCTTATTAAATTGTCTTTATCTCAACTCACAAGTTTCCCCTTTTGTCCGCTTGTCCTCCCCATCCCACTGAGAGGAAAGGGAGGGGTGAGCGAGCGGCTGTCTAGTGCTTCGTTGCTGGCTGCCAGGTTAAATTACAACACCCTCACAATAAGAAAATTCTAAACTCTGCTACTGGAACAGTTCCATTAAAACTTGGTTGGCACCGTACTGTGATCTGTTCAGAAACCTCTGACAGATCATGTTTAAAAAAAAAAAAAAAAAATCACTCCTGGAAAGTCTTTAGGCATTGCATTTCCTCCTTCATTTGTTGCAGTTGGTAACACTTTGGCTTGAAAACCACCTGAGGATGTGGCTGCTTTGAAGCCACCAAACACAAAACCACAATCTTGCGCTTGGGACTGGAGTACAAGGCCAGGTGGGGCCACAAAAGCTGGAATTGTACCAGGCTGAGATAGGGCTGGCTCTTGGACCTTGGGGATTGCAGGTGACCACACCCCTACACCCCTCAGGAAGGTGAGTGTAAGTAGTTATGGGTTGTATTCATCTCCTAATGGAAGATAAATGGAAATTCAGCCACCTGCAGTTCAGTGACAGTTGTCATCTTACCCCGCACTAGAACTGGGAGCTGGTTGTGTGATGCCCTGCAGCTGGGATTGAAGAGACAGTGTGTGTGCCTGGCTGTAAAAAAATTTGCATCCTTTTGGAGATACTTTACACAAGAAATGAGGGAAATATTTTGGTTTACTAAATTATAATAGGGAATCGAAGTATGTGCTCCATAGCAGGTAATACGTAGGGCTCTGTTTCTGCATACCACAGAAATGTCTCTCAGATCTTGAGCTATATTTATGTATTAATTCAATTTCTTTCTAACTTCTACATGAGCTTAATGTACTTACAAGTGAATTGAAAATGTATTGCCAAGTTATATCGTTACACATCTTTTCTGACAGCCCCCCCCCCCCATATTTTCAACTACATTAGTTATGTTAAAAGAAACTGTTTTCTACAGAAGGGGTGCTCCATTCAAAAACCAGCTGGATAAGCTGTCAGATGACAAAATAGGTTTCAGTTTAAAAAAGAAAAGAGCCAGAAGTGGGATTTCAGTTTATGCTGCTGCTATTGATTGAATATACGGTGCATAAGAATAGAATACTTCTGATGGGGGGAAAAAAATATAGTTAGAAGGCGATTCAGTATGGCATGTTTACGTTGATGAGAACTTTTATCCAGCTAGTTGAAAAAAATGAGGATCCAGAAGAAAGAATGAAATCCTTTTAGGACAACAGATGTATGCTTTCAGAAGTGGGACATTTCTAGAAAAAAATTATTGTAACATCATTTGAGTTTAGCGTTTCACAGTCAGATTTTACTTGATCTGGTTGTTCTCAGAACAGTAGCAGACCACTGCAATTTGGATGCTTCCTGCCTGCAACAGTAGGAGCTTTGTGAAGAGGTTTTTTGCTATCATTCATGTTGGCAAGCTGGGCTTTTCTGTTGGGAAAACATTTCTCGTGTTCAGCTCAGCCAGCGTTTTGCGTGAGGTGTAGCCCTTTGGATCAGGAATGGATGTCGTGGGCACTGCTATTTGGTACACTGCTTTAAAATTCTATTGGAGAATTTGAACATAGTCTTGTGTGTACATCAGATATGTTTAAAATTCTATTGGAGAATAATGCTTGTATACTGATGAGTATTAGGTATATTTTTTGTTACATATTTCATCTTGAGAATGCATGGTCTTAAATGTAGTTATTCAAACGTTGCTGACCAAGTTACTTCCCTGAGAAAAAGGCTGGTTGCACAGCAGATCATGTGAAGTATACTTTATGTAAAGAACTTGTATAAAAATTCTATATGCTTCTTCATAGTTAGCTAAACAACCTGATATCGACCAGTAACTGACTTGGCTTGGAAGACCTAAACTTGAAAGAACTTCTTCACTCTGAGGGTGATGGAGCACAGGAACAGGCTGCCCAGAGGGGTTGTGGAGTCTCCTTCTCTGGAGATATTCAAGACCCGCCTGGACAAGGTCCTGTGAATCCTGCTCTAGGTGACCCTGCTTCGGCAGGGGAGTTGGACTAGGTGACCCACAGAGGTCCCTTCTAACCCCGAACACTCAGTGAAATATTAAACTTTTTTCAGATACTGAATTTTTGCACAGCGATTATTTTATTACTTCTGTTCTGCTGTATGTTTTACTTTATCTTGTATATCAAGCTTTCATTGTATGTTTTGATTCTTCCTAAAACTTTGATTTTTTTTTTTCTTTTAAATATTTTTTTCACTTTTAAATTTTTCTTGCCTTAGCTGGAATATCAATAAATGCACAGATGAGTTATTGCTTGGTATTACACTTAATATCCCAGAAAGCAAGCACATATCTTTTGTGATATTATGAACTTGTCAAATGAGTAGAGACTGCCTGATATGATTACTGTTATCAATGAAGACCATAATATGAAATTGCATAGACAAACACACACAGTTTCCAAAGGGAAACCTTTTAAATTGATGTTCAACATCCAGTTCTCCAGTTACATGACGTATTTGCTGATAACTTAGCTTTTACATATTGACATGTATTTTTATTCAGCTTTACCTGGAAATGTTCAGGGAAAACAGAAGAGAGATTTTAATTAACGTTGGTCACAGTGGGACACAAGCATTGTTTCAGTTTCAAATTAGAGCAGTGCTCACTCAGGCATGCACTGCTAATATGTTTTAATCAAGGACTTGTAGAGCGAGGAAAAATTAATGGACAGCATCTCTAATAATGATGCTGTACTTCACTCCTGAGTTGCATTACAGCAGAGGGAATCGATATGGCCTCATGGTTCATCTGTCATTTGCATTTGCTGCAGATTGCTCTGTGTGTGTGTGTGGGGGGCTTAATATCTGTCTGCCTATCTATATGTGTGTGTATCTATATGTGTGTTTATGACTAAAAGTCACCAAAAGCCAGAATTTATAAAAGGTATAGAGATTTCCTGGATACATATGGTCATTAAATAATCAAAAGGTGCGTTTAAAAGTCTAGCTGTATGCTTGTGTTTAATATTTTTCTGTAATAGGAAATTTGACACATTTAGAAAGCTTTTTTCATCTTATATCCCCAGGTTTAATAACAGACTGAAATATTTTTCACAAAAGCCTGACTCTCTTAAAGAATCCTGTGCATTATAATGTTTTAGGTAGACAGCTGGAAGGAATGTTGGTTGTGGAAACTACTGAGATGAGGAGGACTAATTTTATCACTTTTGCCACTCCTCTTGGTCTGTCATAAGACAAACTGTTAGTTCACAGGTATATATGTAAAATTGTAATCACTAGCTACTTTACAGAAATAATAGAAATTTACTGTCGAGAAAACAATTCAGGGAAGGGACATTTCATGGAAGTCATAGAAATGTATTTATAAGCACGATAATTGTGACAAGAAGAGGGATCCACTTTGACTTGCTTGTCATATGGAAGGTTATTTAAATCTTTGATCTCTTGGGTTTGTTTAGATTTTTAAAATAATAGCTGACTGGAAACATTTCTTCTTGTTTACAAAGCTTCCTGCAAGAAGTACACTGATGTTCTGTTTGTATTATGGATCTGAGGATGGCATTGCTGCTATGAAGGTGGCAAACTAAGTTTCGTATTTGGTTTGAGTTGTCAGCTGAGTATCTGAAATTGCTGCGTCCAGATGGCTAGGAGCTCCTTCTCCATCTACGTGCGAAAAGACGTTGTCAGACCTTGTTTTGGTGATGATTCATCCTTGGCTGTTAGTTTTACATAATTATATGATTCCCCACCTAACATGAACCTGATATTTTAGTGTTGTGGAATAAACACATCCTTCAAGAAAAATAATATAGTTATTGTGAACTTGCAGTTTAACTTCCATCCAAGGATTTCCAAATATTTTCTGAACTGAAATACATCAAGACTTATAAAAACATGTCTTTTAAGGGATAAAAGCAGACCTTAGATAAGAGACTTAAGGCTAGTAAGAGCCTGAATCAACCATACAGGCTGAATTTTTAGAACTTGCTGATTCCCGATATGTACTTGTACAACACTTCACAGAAAATCTAGCATTAAAAAAACCCACAAACTAAAAAAACCCAGAAATCTAATGGGCAAAGTAAACTTTTTATGAAGTGAATTGATAGAACTTTCACTTCTAAGCATCAGGTTTACGTGCATTAAAAAGGGTTAAAATTTTGTTTGTCTGGCATTAGAGAGGCATAGATTCCTTCTCACACCAATATAGTCTTAATTCTGTAGGTGGACCTATCTGAGTTCCAATAACTAGATTCAACTAGCATGTCAGGCCTAACGGTTCTCATCTGATAGCTCTGAAATAATCAGAGATCTCTCATAAGCAATATGTAAAAGCGGAATGAGATTCTTGCTGTTCAGTGTTCCTTAGCCATTGGGTATGATGGTGACGTGCAATAAAATGTGATTATTTGGTTAGAGGAGAAGAACTCTTCTGGAAAGAATATATGTTGTGCATAAAGTTATTTTCACTGCAAGAGATCAAGTTCTCAGTTGTGCTGAAAGAGCTGCCATAGTGCGAACACAGTCCAGGTACTTGTTGACATTTACTGTTTCTCTTCCACCCCACCCTCCACAAAAGACACACCATGATGAAGTTGCCTCTTACAAATGCATATTACACAAAAGCAGTATTTTGGCAGTACCTACCAAATCTTCAGTATAGCACAGCAGTAAATCTAGAATGAAGTCCTCAATTTGCTAAAACTGAAATGAACAGAGTTTGTACTAAGTATTGTACAATTCACATCTCTGTTGTGGAAACTCAGTATCCTCCTGCAGTTTGAGGCTTCACTTAGTGTTGAATCCTGCCTTGTAATCGGAATAAACTTTTAATCCTACAAGTTTTGACTTTCATATTTACCTCATTTATTTTGTTTCTTACATAAATGTGGCTCATAGGAGACTTTTCTTCTAAGGATCTTGAGAGAATATAGGACACCAGCATTCCTTTATGCAACTTCTTTGCTTCTCCAAATATGGAGTAATTTATTCTTTTAAATGACCATTTTGTGGTTAGAGAATTCAAAGCTGTTTGTATGACTTCAGTATTATAACACCTATTATCTTTCCACTAAAGAGAGGGTCTGATTTTGATACAAAATTTATTAAAGTCACCCAAGTTTGTAGACACTTATCTGTAAACATATTTGAAAGACTAATAAGGAAAGCCTAAGGAGGCTATCAATGGTTGGAAGGGACCTCTGTGGGTCATCTAGTCCAACCCTCCTGCCGAAGCAGGGTCACCTACAGCAGGCTGCACAGAACTTGTCCAGGCAGGTCTTGAATATCTCCAGAGAAGGAGACTCCACAACCCCTCTGGGCAGCCTGTTCCAGTGCTCCGTCAACCTCAGAGGGAAGAAGTTCTTCCTCATGTTCAGACGGAACTTCCTGTGCCTCAGTTTGTGCCCGTTGCCCCTTGTCCTGTCACTGGGCACCACTGAAAAGAGTCTGGCCCCATCCTCCTGACACCCACCCTTCAGATATTTGTAAGCATTTATAAGGTCCCCTCTCAGCCTTCTCTTCTTCAGGCTGAACAAGCCCAGTTCCCTCAACCTCTCCTCGTAGGGGAGATGTTCCAGTCCCCTCACCATCCTTGTAGCCCTCCGCTGGACTCTCTCCAGTAGCTCTTCATCTTTCTTGAACTGGGGAGCCCAGAACTGGACACAGTACTCCAGATGAGGCCTCACCAGGGCAGTGTAGAGGGGCAGGAGAACCTCCCTTGTCCTGCTGGCCACACTCTTCTTGATGCACCCCAGGATCCCATTGGCTTTCTTGGCAGCCAGGGCACACTGCTGGCTCATGGTTAACCTGTCGTCCACCAGGACACCCAGGTCCCTCTCCACACAGCTGCTCTCCAGCAGGTCCACCCCAAGCCTGTACTGGTGCATGAGGTTGTTCCTCCCCAGGTGCAGGACCCTGCATTTGGGCTTTGTTGAACCTCATCAGGTTCCTCTCTGCCCAGCTTTCCAGCCTATCCAGGTCACGCTGAATGGCAGCACAGCCTTCTGGTGTATCTACCACACCTCCCAGTTTGGTGTCATCAGCAAACTTGCTGAGGGTACATTCTGACTCTTCATCCAGGTCATTGATGAAGAAGTTAAACAAGACTGGGCCCAGTACTGACCCCTGAGGGACACCACTTGTCACCAGCCTCCAACTAGACTCAGCGCCGCTGATGACAGCCCTCTGAGTTCTGCCATTCAGCCAGTTCTCTATCCACTTCACCGACCACTCATCCAGCCCACACTTCCTCAGCTTCCCTAGGAGGATATTATGGGAGACTGTGTCGAAAGCCTTGCTGAAATAAAGGTAGACAACATCCACGGCTCTCCCTTCGTCTACCCAGCCAGTCATGTCATCGTAGAAAGCCATCAGATTGGTCAGGCATGATTTCCCCTTGGTGAATCCATGCTGACTACTCCTGATAACCTTCTTTTCTTCCACTTGTTTGATGATGGCCTCCAGGATAAGCTGCTCCATCACCTTTCCCAGGATGGAGGTGAGGCTGACCGGCCTGTAGTTCCCTGGGTCCTCTTTCTTGCCCTTTTTGAAGACTGGAGTGACATTGGCCTTTCTCCAGTCCTCGGGCACCTCTCCTGTCCTCCAGGACCTCTCAAAGATGATGGAGAGTGGCTCAGCAATGACATCCGCCAGCTCCCTCAGCACTCGTGGGTGCATTCCATCGAGGCCCATGGATTTGTGGACATCCAGATCGCTTAAGCGATCCCTCACACAGTCATCCTCGACCAAGGGAAAGTCGTCCTCTTTGTAGGCTTCTTGTCTTACCTCCGGGGCCTGGGATTCCTGAGGGCCAGTCTTAGCACTGAAGACTGAAGCAAAGAAGGCATTCAGTAGCTCTGCCTTCTCCGCATCCTCCGTCACCAGGACACCCGCCTCATTCAGCAGCGGCCCCACGTTGTCCCTAGCCTTCCTTTTGCTGCTGATGTAGTTGAAGAAGCCCTTCTTGTTGTTTTTGACATCCCTTGCCAGCTTCAATTCCAGGTGAGCCTTGGCCTTCCTCGTCGCATCCCTGCATGCTCTCACCACGTTTCTGTACTCTTCCCAAGTGGCCTGCCCCTCTTTCCACATTCCATGGACCTTTCTCTTCTGCCTGATCTCCGCTAGAAGCTCCTTGTTTAACCATGCAGGTCTCCTGCCTCCTTTTCTAGATTTCTTTCTCAGGGGGATGCATTGCTCCTGTGCATGGAAGAAGTGTTGTTTAAAGAGCGACCAGTACTCATGGACCCCCCTGCCTTCGAGACCCCAGTTGTCTTCCCACTCTTTTAGTGGCATATAGAAGAGAAAATGAGGAAAAAATCATTTAAATAAGGATGTCAAGGACAGAGACTTTATGCTACTTTACTGCTTACTTATAGTATTTCTATTCATGTAATTCCTGTGTATTAGCATTTGGATTGGTGTGTATATCCTCTGCATCAGCTGCCAATTGCCCTGTTTGTATAGAGCAAATGCATTTTTGCTGCAGCAAAGCCTCTTTTGGCACCTTCATTTTATTTGCTTGTTTTTTTGAAGTTGAACACATTTGTGAGGTACCAGATGGCCAGGTATTAAATGCGTAAAGTGCATTATTTCCTCCTTCCCTCCCCTGCAGCAGTCTGTTTCTGTTTAGCTATGCAAATAGGAGTGGTTGAGGTTAAAAGCAGGAGTTACAACTGATATAAACCCCAATAAATTCGTGTGGCACTGAATATGTCTGAAAAGTAAGCAACTGGTAGCATTCTTAAGCTGCTAAGTGTTAAATTGTTGGCTGAAGAGACTATTTCTTCACCGTGTGTTTCATGCTGACTGCAGGGAGAGGGGAGTTTGGAGGAAGAGCTGCTCTTCAGTTGGTAATGACATCTGTTACAAATGAGCTGGGGTGGTTTGAAGGGAATGTGATAGATTGTGTGATAGAAGTCAGTCTCAACTGTTAATGAGTTGAGGTGAATTTTAGCACGACAGTGAAGAATGTGTAGGGAGTTCAAATAGTTAACCAGGCTGTTACGGGCTTGACATGGTAAGGCTACAGTAAGATACCGTTGTTCCCTTTTATGCTGATTTAAAAACCTTGTGAAATGCAGGTAAAACTACTAACTCCACAGTGCTCATCTTATCTAATATCCAGAGTTACGCTTTGTATACACAGGGTGTGTCTGAATGGCAGGTAGGTATAGGTAACATATGGGTTTCTGGTGTTTTATAACTTAATTCTCAAATAAAAAGTAGTAGAGCATTTTTGCTGCACACTTTCGCTTCTCTCAGTAGCTGAAGGCACGTAATGTTCCAGCTTTGCCAGGTAGTCCGTATCCTCGGACCCTTTTTCTTCATAGGGTTAGAGTTGTAGATGGCCTTTTAGCTCTTAAGATTTTGCAAGTAAGACAATGTACTACGGAGATAAAAAGGAGTAGAATAATTTTAAGATTTTTAATATATGCTGATCTTTCATCAGAAAATGAGCTATATTTTTTATTACTTTATATATATGAATATCTGAGGTGAATTTCACAGCTTTATATATGTTATTACTGTTTCCAAAGTATTCTAGTTCATCTCGGGGAAGTGCTCCTGTAAAATACAGGGCTTGCTTTGTACAGCCATGGAGACTGTGGTATACAGGACTATCCAAATTACTCGTGACCTTGCCTGTCATTTGTTAGTGAACGCAGCAGCAACATTAATCAAAATGTACTCATTGGAGAATTTTCATCTATAACATACTGCTCCCGTAACTATCCCTGTGTTTTTTGTAGTGTCAGCAGAATCTGAGGTTTTTAGAGCAGATGTGTAATTTCTGCAAATATTTGTAATTCACTTCACAGGGCATATATATCATGTAAGAGATGCTGTGATATGCAGGCTTGAACATGTACAATATTTTATGGTTCTTGTGGGCTCGACCTCAATTTATTTTCAAAATAATTTTTTAAATACTAGCACAGAAGCTTTATAACACAAAGTATTTAAGTCTCCCATACTAAGTCGGGTTGGTGATCTGTCATAAAATAGCAAACAATACATTTTAGTCCATGAGAATTACTCTGTGGAAATGCTGGAGCACAGCACCCTGAAGCATACTGATGCATAAATCCTACTGATTTCACCAAAGTCAAAATTTCAGGTGCTGTCCCTTACCCTTGTGCCTGTCGTGCTTGGTTGTGACACCTCAAGCATTGCTGGTTTTTTGAATTCTAGTTCTGATGATAATGTGACCAGGGTGATGGCTTATTGCTTTTAATCCTATGTGTTTGTTCCAGCACCTCTTCTCTGTGCACCAAAGTACGTGACAGAATTTCATTCTTATTTTCTGACAAAAGTAAGTCAAGAGTAGGTACATTCCTGTTGTCATCCACAGTTTCCTTCCGTACTGATGGAAGCAAATCTCTTAGCATTTTTCTAATACGTTATTATTCTCCCTTTCACCTCTTGCTCTGTTTCTTTGCAAAGAACGAGGTCTTAAATTTCTAATGTAAGGCTGTGTTTAGCAGCAGTGTTAAAATTTGTTTCTTTAGGAGTTTATCTACGAAAACAGGCAAGTTAGTTTCTGTACAAGAAATCCTTGTGAGGATAGCCTTGTGATAAGAACAGTCGGAAATGTGAATGGAAAGCCAGCTGGTCCATGCCAGTACCCCTGAGGATATGTCTGTGCAGACTGCGTGACTGTTGTGGAAACAGCGTGTTCCGAACAGTCGTGCTGGGTGCTCCGCTATGTAGCCTACCTGTTCCTTGACGGTAAGCCTGGGGCACTGGTGTGAAACAGTGCTGGGCACGTCACGTTCTTAGTGGTCGTGCTGCTGATCGGTTCCTGTGACGAAACGTGGACGGACAAAAGATGACTCTTATGCTTAGCTTATCTGTTCTCTGTGGTCATGTATGTATGTATTCCATATGCCTCGAATCCTATGTTGTGAGAAGGGGTATTAGGTTCAAATATTATCCTGCGCTCTCTCTGTCCTTCTCCCACAAGAGGGAGACATAAAATATGATCGAATCAGAGGAAAGCATCTGGTATGAGGAGACCCTAATTAGTAAGAAACTTTACCGTTCCTGAGGGAACGAAACTCGCAGAACGAGTAAATATCAATAGTGTGGGAACATTTGGTATGACAGAATGTTTTCTTGTAAAGGAGACAGAAAGAGACTGTGTAAATGTGATTATAGATATTGAAGGAAGGCAAAATGTTTCTCAGCTAGATTCTGGCTGTGTTTATGTTTGCACATAACATGGTGCAACTGGAGCAGACCTACCAAGCAAAACACTTGATTTGCAAACCTGACATCCATGCAAGTCTGGATTTCAGGAGGTGCTTTCCTGTGGAAGGTTTCTGGTCCGATCCAGAGGCTGAACGTTGCTAGTGCTCTTTGCCTTCAAAAAGGTGAATGCATCTATTACACTACGGAGACCAAAGTGTATTCAATCACGGCGAAGCACAGGTTTGCTGCAAAAACATATGACTCGTAAAATAAAACACTACTGTAAATACCTTCCTCCTTCCATTTGTGTGTCTTCATGCCAAAGATTGTGTTTGATGTGAAATTTCATATGGAAACCCTGTCCCATCTCAGAGTTTGTATGAAATGTTTCCTAGTGTGAAATCCAAGGATTTTTCTAGAGAGAAAAGCAATGAAGCTGCTAATGCTGTAGTAACACCATCTTCTATTATTGAAATGCTTACCAGACTCTGAAATATATAAATTAATGTAAGACCCTTTTGTGGAAAAGGGGGGCAGAAGAGATGAAGTCTAGTTTGTTTGGGTATTTTTTTAATGATGCTTACATAGGGAGCAACGTTGACAATCTCCCCTAAAACAGAGTGGTCCTATCTATCCATTCATCTGCAGCGTTGCTCTCAAAACGAAGTTGTTATTGATGGTCACTGCTAAGTTACTTGGCTCCTGGGGTGGTCTTTTTGTTGTTGTTGCTGCTGATATATTTTTCAGTGGTACTCCTCCTCCTCAGGATTATTGATTAGTTCCTGCAATCAGAGCTGCACTGCTTTCTGCAGAGCCGTCTTCAGCTTCTGTGTCTGCCTGCTTTTTTTCTGCAGGTTTGTACATGAACAGCCCTATTTCACTTTATCTTCTTTTGTGAACAGCTGGTAAAGGCACTGCGGTAGGAGGGACGTGAGATTCTGGTAGATTATCCAAAGATTTTTTTTTTTTATTTTTTTTTTTTCCCCAATTTGTTCAGGGCACTATTTCTTGTGAATGATCTGAGAAAAACAAGATGAAATGAGTATATATACTTCATTTTTTTACTCATCCACTGCTGCATGGACTAATAACAAAGTTGTTTTGCTACCTAATGGAAAGATAACAGCGGAAGATTATTGTGAAGGCAAAAGTATTTTGTGTCTTTTTCTCCCTTCTTCAATACTATGTCTGCAAAACAGCTTAGTTCTGCATAGTTGACACAAGCAGTAGAGGAGCAACAGCTCTGCTGGAACAGGACAGAAGCAAAAGTCAGAAACCATTTAAATGAGATGATTTGAGATCACACAACCCTATTTCCAGGTGCTTTGCGGTGAAGTTTGTTCGATCCAATCTTAAAACAGTAGTCTTAGAGCCACAGAGAGTTTCTGGTGTTCTGGGAAAAAATAAAGGGTAATGTAGAGCAAACTCAAAAAAGGAGGGTACAAGATGGGTAGGGGATGAGTTCTCAGCTTAAATTTCTGGGAAAAGGTTTGAAATATGTATACTTCACCTGCTGGTTTGTTAAGTCTCTACCCAATTAAAAAAAAAAGTGTTAAGTAACAAACAGACAACATTAATTTGTCCAAAAAGACCCCAGAAGTATTTCATGTGACCTCATTTAATCCTTTGACAGGGTGACAAGCTGCAGGGCTAAGCATACACAGTAAACATGATTAAATCATGACTTAGAGGCTTTTGACACATTCTCGCAAGCAAGTTATACAGATACTGTCCTAACCTGGTGCATGCATCACTAATGGAGCAAAACCCATTTCAGGATGGGACCTGGTGTGCTGGTGGAGACCCTGTGGGCAGCAGGATTCCCTGGTTTTGCCTGCATCAAGTCCTTTCAGCCTGTGACTCCAGTGAATGCATCCACAGGGTCAGTTACTGACCAGCTGTGTCTGCTTGTTTGGAGATGCTTATCTGGTGCTTTTCAATGTTTTCATAATGAATTACTTTGATACAGCTGAGAACGTGCTTATGGAATTTTCTGGTGACATACAAGCCAGGAGGGCCTGTCAACATGTTCAAGGACAGGCTTGAAATCTGCAATCACTTAGAAAAAAACAGGGGAAAAGACCTGAAATAAATGCAGTGCAATCCAGTAAAGTGTAAAGTACCCCACTTGTCTGTAGTGTCACACGTGGAAGGAGGAAGGCTAGCTAAGAAGCAGAAAACACTCTGGAATGTGAAGCGCATCGCAAGCTGTGCTTGAATCAGTCCCGTCATCATATTGCACAAATATCAAGTGCTCTGCTGCTAGGCTTACAGGGGAGCATTTTGTCGGACGTATGGGAGATAATGCTTCTACTCTGTTCAGCACTTTTGTGAGACTTACTCTGAAGAAATGCCCCACATTGGTGCTGGAAGGGGTCCGTTTGGAGTGATATAGAAATGGTGTGAAGAAAGACTGGTGAAAGAATTGGTGTTCTGAAAGAGAAAACTGAGGGAGGGAAGAAAAAAGGTCTTCCTGTACTGAGAACAAAACCTTGTGTAGTTTAAGCTACATCACGGGATATCAAGAGAAAGCATGGAAAAAATGTCCAAACCCTACATGCATAGAGTATGGAAATAGATTCCCAGTGAGATATAGCCTATAGGAATGGTTTAGGGATTTTTGCTTCTGCCTGGAGGTGGGTGGTGGGCGCTCTGATCTCACAAGGTCTGAATGTACATCCCATTTTTCGTGCGATGCCAGGTTGCCTGCGTGGAGACCTCAGCGAATCAAGAGCCAGCGGAACAGTGTGGAAGAGACAAAAAATGGAAGCAAAATATCTTCAGCTTCCCAGGACTTGAATCTTTGAGTAGAGAAAGACACAGGTGCAACCAAATGATAGGCAGTAACTGAAATGTGCCAGAATACAAGGGTATGCTGCGCTCTACCATCTGTTACATTAGTTATGATTCTCATTGCAGCATCCTTCAGGCCTTGCTCTTGCAAAGGATTTTGCCTGCCTACACACTCGTCTTGTATGCCAGCCTCAAGCTTTAGATTGTCTTTAAACTTTGAGACATGAAAGTTTTTTGTCACTTTGGTCTTCTATACTGCAAATCATTTTGATGTATCATATGGTTTGTGGGGAAGTATTTAGATGGTATAGATAACTTCCAGATGAAATGGTTCTTGTAAGATGCCTGTTGTTGTTGTAGAGTTTTCCTTGTCTGTTCTGATCTGATGTCCCAAGTGAGTACTGTAAATCTAACTTTTTTATCACTGATATTTTTATGTACTATTGTCACCACAGTTGGATGGTCCTGCTTTGAACATGGGATTAATTTTGCCTAATTTTAGCAACTTGGAGGTTTAGGTATTTAGTCTAAACATCTCTAGGTTTCTCCTCTGGGCAGTGAATGGCAACCCGTGCCTTTACACAAGAAGTTTAGTGGTTAATGTTGAAGGAAAAGACTTTGCATCCTAGAAAAAAAGGGTAGTAAAAGGTTTGATTACAAAAGAAGGTGAAAGTATGACTTGTATTTGATGTGGAAAGAGTCTATTTTTTATTAACTAGCTGTCAGGGTAATAAATTTTGTAGTGTATTGGTTTGGTTTTGGAATATGTTTTGCTTAAAAAGATGAAAAATAACTGAGGAGCTCTTTTAATTATGTCTTAATAAGTCATAATATCTTTAAAAGATATGAATCAGTCAAAACAAAATTATATTGTCATTATTATTGCTGTGATGTGAATGCAAATGGAACTGCATTGAATGGAGTAGTTATTTGTATTTTGTTGTGGGATCATGTCTACAACCTATGAGCGAGTTATTACTGTGTAAATTAGCTGGATGGAGGTTAAAGAAATTTAAAAAAAAAGCTTTTTAGGTTCTCTTTACCCCAAGTTTCCTTATGACATCAGTAGTTTAATCTCTCGCCGCTACATGATAGTCTGGACGAGCTTGTCTGACTTCACCAAGGGGAAATCATGCCTGACCAATCTAATAGCTTTCTACGATGACATGACTGGCTGGGTAGACGAAGGGAGAGCCGTGGATGTTGTCTACCTTGATTTCAGCAAGGCTTTCGACACAGTCTCCCATGATATCCTCCTAGGGAAGCTGAGGAAGTGTGGGCTGGATGAGTGGTCGGTGAAGTGGATAGAGAACTGGCTGAATGGCAGAACTCAGAGGGCTGTCATCAGTGGCGCTGAGTCTAGTTGGAGGCTGGTGGCAAGTGGTGTCCCCCAGGGGTCAGTACTGGGCCCAGTCTTGTTTAACTTCTTCATCAATGACCTGGATGAAGAGTTAGAATGTACCCTCAGCAAGTTTGCTGATGACACCAAACTGGGAGGTGTGGTAGATACACCAGAAGGCTGTGCTGCCATTCAGCGTGACCTGGATAGGCTGGAAAGCTGGGCAGAGAGGAACCTGATGAGGTTCAACAAAGCCAAATGCAGGGTCCTGCACCTCGGGAGGAACAGCCTCATGCACCAGTACAGGCTTGGGGTGGACCTGCTGGAGAGCAGCTCTGCGGAGAGGGACCTGGGCGTCCTGGTGGACGACAGGTTAACCATGAGCCAGCAGTGTGCCCTGGCTGCCAAGAAAGCCAATGGGATCCTGGGGTGCATCAAGAAGAGTGTGGCCAGCAGGACGAGGGAGGTTCTCCTTCCCCTCTACACTGCCCTGGTGAGGCCTCATCTAGAGTACTGTGTCCAGTTCTGGGCTCCCCAGTTCAAGAAAGATGAAGAGCTACTGGAGAGAGTCCAGCGGAGGGCTACGAGGATGATGAGGGGACTGGAACATCTCCCCTACGAGGAGAGGTTGAGGGAACTGGGCTTGTTCAGCCTGAAGAAGAGAAGGCTGCGAGGGGACCTAATAAATGCCTACAAATATCTGAAGGGTGGGTGTCAGGAGGATGGGGCCAGACTCTTTTCAGTGGTGCCCAGTGACAGGACAAGGGGCAATGGGCACAAACTGAGGCACAGGAAGTTCCGTCTGAACATGAGGAAGAACTTCTTCTCTCTGAGGTTGACGGAGCACTGGAACAGGCTGCCCAGGGAGGTTGTGGAGTCTCCTTCTCTGGAGACATTCAAGACCCGCCTGGACAAGGTCCTGTGCAGCTTGCTGTAGGTGACCCTGCTTCGGCAGGGGGGTTGGACTAGATGACCCACAGAGGTCCCTTCCAACCCCGAACGTTCTGTGATTCTGTGATTCTGTAGGTAGGTGTTACAGAAGGTGAAGCCCATTCACGCAGGTATGTTTCTGTTTGCATGCAAACAGTTTGCGTATTATTTAAGGAGGAAAGTAAAGTGTGCTAGGCCTTGACTTTGCATAGTGTACAGCATACTTAGCCATAGTCTCAGGTGACCAGCAACATCGGTGAAGTTTAATGGGGGTTAGTGTGATCCAACTCTGTAACTGAAATTTGTCTTATAGCTGCTCCCTTGTAAATCGCAATATAGTTGTACACGGATAAAATTTGTCTGTTTGAGCAGAAGTATTTATTTCATTCGTTTTTGCATGGTGAAGTTGTGAATGAGACTTGGATGACCTTACGTCTATGTATTTGTAAGTTTTACTTGTAAATTTTGGATGTGGAGTCGTAATCTGCATTTTTGCTTCTGGATGTAAAGCCTGTTACAGAATCACAGAATCACAGAATAGTAGGGGTTGGAAGGGACCTCTGTGGGTCATCTAGTCCAACCCCCCCGCCGAAGCAGGGTCACCTACAGCAGGCTGCACAGGACCTTGTCCAGGTGGGTCTTGAATATCTCCAGAGAAGGAGACTCCACAACCTCCCTGGGCAGCCTGTTCCAGTGCTCCGTCACCCTCAGAGGGAAGAAGTTCTTCCTCATGTTCAGACGGAACTTCCTGTGCCTCAGTTTGTGCCCATTGCCCCTTGTCCTGAAGAGAAGTCTTCCTGTTGAGAAGTCATAGGTGGCAATACACAAAATATTTCCTCTAGGCTACTTTTAATATGCTTTTCTCTTAATGAAATACATATTAGCTTCATATTTACTTTTTGGTTTTTATTCATGATTTCTATAACTAATCCATATGAAAAGGGTGGTAAAGTTTGGGCTCTTGCAGTCCAAGACCTAATGTCACTATGAAGAGGTCCGTAACTGTTGGAAGTGAGTTGGGACAACTTCCTATTCCCTTTTGGAGGCTGCCATCTTGTGTTCTGGAGTCAATATTTCCATTATCATGATTTCTCTCCCTTGCCACTGTAGTTAGGAAAATTGCTTTTAAACTGTGAACACAGAGTAGATAAATGCTGCGGTATTTACCCTAATGTGTGCGTAGTCAGATATACTCACATTTAGTCATTCTTTTGTCTTGAAGCGTGATCCTAATAATCTTAGAAGCATGTTTACTCTGAAACCCATTGCTGGTCATTGGGAAGACAACTGATATGAAAAGCTTTGCAGCAGACTGTTGGTTTTGATACTGAAAGATCGTTTTCTTGTAGATTTTACATGAGATTACAAGAAAAATATTATCAGTAATGTTCTTACTTGGAGTTTAAGAAGTAAAGCTCTTGGAGTTAAGAGTGAGGTATGCACGATTTGATATTAAAGAACACATTTCTGGGCTACCTCTTCCAACCTGCTCCATGAGGTTGTCTTCAAAAATGTTTAAATTAAAAATAAAAATTCAAATGCAGATTCAAATTTCACTAAGGTTCTTCTATTTTATTCTATTTTATTGCCTTAGACTTACTTCCAGTTTTAGGCTAGTTTTTGTCTTCTGCAATATTTTCTTGTAAAAAGCTGAATGAGCAAATGCGAAGGTTATCTCATGTTTACTAGTAGATTATCAAATTGGGATCTTTCAGAGCTTTGGTGGTCAACGTGGACGCATAATGAGGCCCTAAATGTAAGAACACCGTAGATCTGTATCTTCTGCCATTTAGTGGTAACGGTGACAAGCAATCTAATTTATGGCATGAAGTGAGTTACATTCAGACCACATTTAAGCTCAGGGAAAAGGTTTCAGGGAGTTGTCAGTGTCTCACACACACAAAAATGAAAGCTGGAGCTGGACTTTTGAAAGTTGATGTGAACAGGAAGGTTTTGTTTTTTTGCAGACATCAGAATTGATTTGTGTTGTGCTTCTTTATAATAGGAGTGTATCTTCCCACTTTACAGAGAAAGTTAAGCAGAACTTTGCTATAATATCTACTACCTGTCTTTCTGAAATGAAATTCAAAGTGATATTTAGAAATTCACTTCGAAGTGGTATTTTTCCCACCCGTCAAGATGTAAGGACTCAATTATTTTTGATTCATGTATGAGGAAAAAAGAAAGTATATGTGATACACTCAGTGAAGAGGTGTTGCAATTGTTCTTGATTCGTCTATGCTCATGGTAGAGTAATAATTTTAACATAGCTGCTCCATTGTATGTAATTTTATGATGCTTTACCTATGTAAAGCCTTCATTTTTTTTTAGCACAGATTTACACTGGTCTGAGTGTGAAAACATATTTAGTATTATGGTCCGTGTTCTCAGTCATTAAATAAATTAGACCTGCTTGAAGAAATCAACGGCAGATAAAAGAAAAGCAAAGCTTTTCGGCTGTGAGACCGTTAGGAAGCATGTGACACTATTCAAATGCAAATTTAAACAGATAACTGAGTTATGAATCACTAAAAAGCAGTGCCAAAATATACTGTTTCTAGGGCTAGTAAATAGACTTTACAGTTTCCTTTAGGGTAATCTGTGCAATTGCTACGGTTTACTGAAAGAAAGGAGAAGACAATTCACAGTGCCAATTTGTGTACACCCGTAATCCAGCAAACCAAAACAGACATTTGAGAAAGTCAAGTAAAATGCACTATCATTTATTAACAAAAAATTAGAGAGGAATGAACATTCCACGTGGTTTGTGTTCTAGCAATGACTCTGCCATTGAAGGGCTGCCTGTTCCTGTGTAGCTGCAGATCCCAAAGGCCCAGCTGAAATCCAGGATGGTTTTCACAGAATCACAGAACGTTCGGGGTTGGAAGGGACCTCTGTGGCTCATCTAGTCCAACCCCTCTGCCAAAGCAGGGTCACCTACAGCAGGCTGCACAGGACCTTGTCCAGGCGGGTCTTGAATATCTCCAGAGAAGGAGACTCCACAGTCTCCCTGGGCAGCCTATTCCAGTGCTCCGTCACCCCCAGAGGGAAGAAGTTCTTCCTCATGTTCAGATGGAACTTCCTATGCTTCATTTTGTGCCCATTGCCCCTTGTCCTGTCACTGGGCACCACTGAAAAGAGCTTGGCCCCATCCTCCTGACACCCACCCTTGAGATATTTATAAGCATATATTTTTTTATGTTTTTGTTTGTTTATCCAAGCGTAGCAACTTTCAGACCTGGTTAGATGAGACAACGAGGGCTGGAAATGCTGAAAAATCAGGAGCTTGTCAGTGATGCTGCGTAAAATGAAGACACAGTTGTAGATAGAAGCACAGAACAGGTTGAAATCTGGTACTTGCCTACCGTACCGTCAAATATTACTGTATGCGTTAAAGGTGCAAATCTGTTATCAAAAGCACCAACAACAGCAAGAAGTCCACAGGCTTGCTGTTACACTGGCAGTTCTAGCAGATGGAAGAAAATTGCAATCATGTATCACTTAAAGACAATGCTAAAGGAGAAGCTGCCACAAGGTGTCATCATCAGATGTCAGGGGAAGGGATGGATGACATGGTAATTAATTTAAGACTATTGTTGGTCTCCTTCAAATTGGTTAAGCCAGTGCCTGATTAAAGCAGAGCAGTGCGTGGTGCTGTCCGAGGAAGAAACAAGAGGAAATGAGTAGTAGTCTGGAATAATAAAAGCTTCTATAGAGGTTATTGGCTTCCATTAATGCCACCTGGATAAATCCAGAAATGGATTTTCTGCTGGGGAGAAAGATTCTTACTACCAGCGGAACATATCTAGCAAGTCTGTCACTAAATGATTGGAAACATTTTACATTACATATACTGCAGAAAGGACTGGACCCAGCGCTGTGGTTAGCATTTTTCTCAAGTTCAGTGGTAGAAACAGCACTTTCAGTTCTTTGTATTAGCTAAAATATGAGAATTGTTCAACTGACTGTACTTGCTGGATTCTTATTCTTGACCAAAACCTAGAAAAAATGTATTCATTATTCTTATTATTCTGAAACTAATCTAAATTCTTTCTTTCAGTGAGTAGCGTTTTTTTTTTTTCTCAGCCAAAGCAAAGAGATGTTTTCTGCAATATGAGTTACTTCATTTTTTTTTTATTTCGGCAGGAAAGACATACAGCAATTTTAAAGTGAAGTCTTCAATTTTGTAGGTAGAGAACAAGGGAAAAATGTAGGAATTAAACCTAATTCAGGTTATTACTTGATGCAGCAGGAAGGAGAGATGTGTCTCCACTGTTGTTTCAACAGACATACTAAAATTACAGCGTCACAGAATGGTAGGAGTTGGAAGGGACCTCTGTGGGTCATCTAGTCCAACCCTCCTGCCGAAGCAGGGTCACCTACAGTAGGCTGCACAGGACCTTGTCCAGGTGGGTCTTGAATATCTCCAGAGAAGGAGACTCCACAACCTCCCTGGGCAGCCTGTTCCAGTGCTCCGTCACCCTCAGAGGGAAGAAGTTCTTCCTCATGTTCAGACGGAACTTCCTGTGCCTCAGTTTGTGCCCATTGCCCCTTGTCCTGTCACTGGGCACCACTGAAAAGAGTCTGGCCCCATCCTCCTGACACCCACCCTTGAGATATTTGTAAGTGTATATTAGGTCCCCTCTCAGCCTTCTCTTCTTCAGGCTGAACAAGCCCAGCTCCCTCAGCCTCTCCTCGTAGGTGAGATGTTCCAGTCCCCTCATCATCCTCGTAGCCCTCCGCTGGACTCTCTCCAGTAGCTCCTCATCTTTCTTGAACTGGGGAGCCCAGAACTGGACAGAGTACTCTAGATGAGGCCTCACTAGGGCAGAGTAGAGGGGAAGGAGAACCTCCCTTGTCCTGCTGGCCACACTCTTCTTGATGCACCCCAGAATGCCATTGGCCTTCTTGGCAGCCAGGGCACACTGCTGGCTCATGGTTAACCTGTCGTCCACCAGGACGCCCAGGTCCCTCTCCACACAGCTGCTCTCCAGCAGGTCCGCCCCAAGCCTGTACTGGTGCATGGGGTTGTTCCTCCCCTAATTACCTGGCCTAATAAGAAGAGTAGGCTTCATGATTTCAGTGAGGTTCAAAAGCATCGAGATGATGTCTTGTGAGATTCCTTTCCCGGGGGCAAAAGGTGTCTAAAATCTCATAGGATCTGTGATTAAGATTTTGTCTCCTCAGCTTGCTGCACCAAAAAGGTTTAAGTTTGATCCAGTAATCTTTGGTTATAGAAACAAAGTTGTAGTTTCTTTTTCTGAACTTCAGAAGTTCAGAAATATCCAGCAGACTTCCTTCCCAAACTCCCATCCTGTGGAACATCAGGTTGCTCTGGCAGGAGTGAAAGGAGAGGGATGGCCACACAATCTGCAGCATCCTGTGTCTCCCCATCACAGTGCTGTAAGTAAGCAGATGTGTGCTGTAAGTAAAGAGCTGGGTAAATTGGTAAGCAGCCATTTCTGCTCGCTCCCAGGCTGTTGCTAATCCTGTGACTGCAGGAAGAACATCCACACACAAGGCTGTGGGATCACAGTAGTCCAATGTCTCGTGTAAGCAAGCTCCCCTTCTAGGGTGCGTGTTGCTTTAGTTTGATCATTTATCAAGTGACTGTCTCTAAGTTACTGTGCATCTCTTGAATACCTATTAGTGGTACTAAACAGCTTGAAAAGAAAAGGAAAAATAAAATAACTCTTGAGGTAACTTTCTGCCTGAGGGCAAGAAGAGCTCTTTGATGTGAGAGTGCTGCTGGTTCATCTCCGTTGCATTCTGCTTTTCCCTTGTGCTGTGTACAGACAACGCGTTCCTTGAACAGGAGGACTGAAGGTTTGTGTGATGGAACTTTTCTTCTCTGGGATTGCATGCTTGGAGGCGCATCAAGCAGTAATTGTGCCATAAGGGCATGTCCCACCTGCCACAAACTGACTGATGATATGGTTTAAAAAGTCAGCTGATTCTTTTTTTTCTTCTTTTTTTTTTTTTTCCAGCAGGGTGTAAACTACAACCATTTTTTGTAGACCTTAAGAGATTATAACATGGAAATGAGTAGCAGTAAAACTATTTGTAATTTTTATAGTGTTTAAGGCTTTTCACAATGTTGTGTAAGCTTCTGCCAGTAAGACCCTGAGTGTAACTGGTATTTGTTCTGCAAATGCCCCAGAACACGGGCAGCAGAGGACGCGGCTCGTTACAGCCTTTCACCAGCAGCTTGGGAATTTGCAAGGCCAGTGAAACTATCGGGTGTTCCTTCTGCCATCCTGTGGCAGTATCGATACACTGCAAAGGGCCGAGCTTGGCATGTTCTGCTTAAAGATGGACTGGAGAGGGGTGCTGGGGCTGCGATGAATCGTGCCCTGACCCTGGTTTTGAATGGAGTTGTTACTCCTGGTGCATATCTGTACAGCACATCTACCCAACGGTGTGATAGGAGCAATACGTATCCCCCCCCGCCCCGTATGTGCAATTTAGCATACGCTGCAGCTAGCTGCAGTTATTATTTGTTAGTAAGCAATGAAGTTTCTTGTGCACCCTATTAGAAAAACACAAAGATAAATTTTTCTGAATGCTGCTCGTTGGATAACGGTATGTTCTTGACATGTTTCTGAAATAAAAAGGAGTTATATCAACTACTGATGTTAAAAAGAAATCTTGATTGTTACTTAATACATTTAGAAGTAATTTATCTTTTGCTTTTACTGTAGAAAGAATTTTAATGGAATTTCTGGAAAGAAATTCTTTGACTTTGTATTCCCAGGTAAACCAGCATTATTGTTATTTCAGTATTGTTATTTTTATCTTCATGCCCTAGAATGGCTGATTTCTGTAAATGAACTTCATGACAGCTAGATAAAATTTGAATTTTTAATGAAATTTAGTGCGTAATGACTATACACTTTAAATTAGAACTGAAGTTTTTCTTAACACCTCTGTGGAATAAACCTGAAACATATGTAATGAAAACATGAGATGCAGGTGATTTTGTTCCTCAATTACTGTTTTCTCTATGAGTGGAAATTGTATGAGTGGAAGAGCCTGGGGCAGTAAGAAAGCGTTTGCTTTGGGCACTACTAATATAAATTGAAGTAGATTTGTAAACTGTCTAAACACTAAAAAACTAATCTGCATCCTTCAAAATGAATTTAAACTTTTCTAAAAGCTGAAAACTATACCTCTGTTTAAGGATAATCGTGTTTTATTATGTGGCTGTGCATGTACTTTGGTACTCCCCTAGGAGAAGTGTTTGGCTTTCTGGGGGAGAGGTGGTGCAAACTAAATATTAGAAGAGATTTCTGGTATAACATTGGAGAGGTCATTCCATGTTCTTGGCATGGAGACTTTGTGATGCATATGGCACGTGGATGCCGCTCCAGGAGTTCATGTTCTACAGGTTGGTCTGGTTCTGCATGGGGAGGACAGGTCTTCATGCTGGTGTACTCGGCACAGCCATTGGATTTTGTTCCAGATGTGGTCTCCTTGAATGCCGTTCGCTTTCCAAGTCTTTTAAAGTAGTTTGGATTAAGTAATTTCTAAATGCAAAATTTATCTGGAAATATTTTTCCAGCCCACCAGAATTGTTAAGCTTTTCAGTCTTGCTAACCGCCTTACTATTTACTATAGAGACCTGACAAAGTTATAGAGGCAGAGCAATTTTGTATTAAGGCAAATTCTGTATATAAAGTAGAAGCAATAAATCACAAACAAAAAAACTGCGGCTGAATTCATTCCTTTGTTCTGTATTCCTTATGTTTAGATATTTGTGTTTTGACATATCTTAACTGGGCATCTGAGCCTTTATTTTCTAACATTTCTAAGTTATTTCCATTTATAGTGAATTTTATAGTCTTTGAGGACTGGGCACTTATATAGGTTTATACCTTAGTATGTTTATCCTGTTTGTTTGAGCTAAGTCACAAGTAACTTTATATTTGGTGGATACAAATGTTATTTCTTTTTTCAGCAAGATCATTCAGAAAAAAAAATCTAAGAGTGAATTGTCTGGTTTATGAAACCTGTGACTTTTTCATAGTTTAAATATGTATATATGTGCTTTGTGCTTTATGTAACAGTGTATATTGTACAGCAGAGGGAGTATTTTGTCAGGAATCGAGAAGGCTATTTGTCACTGCGTCACTGAGTACTTGGCACATCACCAGCTTTAGCAAGATATACTATATCTTTTTATCGGAAACAATCAGGCACTAGCATGTTAAAATGGTATACAAGTGCAGAGGTTGGATGGGATAAGCTTTGTGTTACTAAAACCTTTCATTTTGTCAGCTTGTGCAGAATAGATATCGGTATTTCTGAAAATGGAATGGAAAATGGATATGCATGTTACAGATGAAATGGTCAGTTGCTGTCTGTATTTCTCTGTTCTACAGTCTGGGATTTTTATATTTTCTTTATGAAATAATTAGTTTTGAAAAAAATTTCTCCTCTTCTGTTCTCTAAATCAGTATCTCCTTAAGTCTAAGGTTTTATCCTCTTTTTGACTTCTATGCGTGTGTGTGTGAATTTGCAGTAGTCTGATACCTAGTGGACTTTTTGGCATTTGCTACTCTTCTGCTGGAGTTAAAATGCTGTATTTTGGGCATTGGTAGAGATTCTAAACTGTGCAGTGAGAGAATATGTGGGCAATGCTCTGAATGTTCTTCCATTCATGGTTTAAAAAAAAATAATTTACAGTGGACAGGTTGAGCAGCGGGAAGGAGTGGGACCAAATTAATCACAATATTCTCATGACTTATTTTGTTACCATGTTTCCCAGGATTTCAAACTTGGGATCAGTATATTTTGTACAAGGGTAGGTATTAAGTAAAACCCTGAAAGGTTTCTTTGCTTATGATATTACAGAAGATGTGTTCGTTTACAGCCTAGTAACCACAAAGGTAAATTGACTTTATACTGATAATGTTTTTCTGCCTTGTTCCTGTGCTCCCTCATCAAAACTGATTATTTAATTCTATTGGAATTCTAGGGAACAAGCTGTCATCACAGCTCTGTTTCTTTTTTTTTTTTAATTTTATTTTTCGTTAGAATTTGTACTTTCAATTCTTTATACTGGTAACCACCACCAGTTAGAAAAAGAAGAGGATACAGTATGTTACTTGGTTAAAATGTTGGCTCACACTTCTGTCATTTCACGTTTCCTATTAGAGTTTCGTTTGAAAACTATATTTGCTGTTACCTGGCATCATGACAAGAACTGGACAAAACCACTGTCCTTAACAGAAGGCTCTTGGCAATTTAGTCTTATTACAGAAGTGACTTTCCTAAGCCTTGAAAACCGTGGTAAGGCATCCCAAGGTTTCTCAGTTAAAAGTGCTCAGTACACTCCATCACGGTACAGCAACTCTGATTTACACTCCAACAGTTTGGGACCTGCCTTGCCAACAGAAAAAGAAACTTTTGTTTTTTTGCACTAGCTTTTACTCAAAGCTGATCTTTAAGTAAAATGGCAGAAGCCTTGACCTTGTCTCTAGCATTTATTTACCTTTTTTGTTTCTGAGGACCTACTGAGTGTGGCATACGTCTAGTGAGAGGATTGTAGCCACCCTGGACTCCACTCCTGGAATATTTGTTACCCACAGTCCAACTTTTTCCCTTACACAACTGTTTGTCTAGTGGTGGAATTTCCCATTTAAAAGATGATCTCAATGCATAGACATGCTAATCCTTCATTTTGATGTCCTCAATAGATGAAGCGAGATGGTGCAGTGCATCATGCCGCTATCTCAGAATAATACAACCATTTCTCATGAGTTTGTTTACAATTTTGAATACAGCGTGGAGCAGAGATCCCTGAGCTACTGCTGAATAATCTAGCTCCAGAACCCAGAAGCAACAAAGCAATATCAGTATGGTGCTGTACTGGGAATAATTAGCCTTGGTTGAGAAGCAGGCCTAATTAGCCAATGCACAATGTTGCTCTAACGAGGTTATATTCTCTGTGAGACCTCAGCTAATATCCCTGCATGGTGCTGTATAGATGTGCTAGCTTGTCTCTGACATGGTGTTGCATCGCACCCGGTAAATATGCATTTGAAGGGGTAAATGAGGGTCCAGAAAGAATATTTCCGCCATTTTTTGTTCTTTTGTTTATGATTTGCAAGGGTATTTTATGTATATCTTTGGGGTACTATTCTGTCATCTTTGCTCATGTGGAGCATCCTACTGAAATCAGTGAAGCCACTTGCTAGTAATTCACTCAGAAAAGAGCTGTGTCATTCAAGGTCTTAGAGTTTTAGACTTATGAAAATGTTACAGGTATAATAGGAAGGTATGAAATACCTTATCACAGAGTAAGCTTAGTTGCAATCTTTGGGTTATTCCTATTACATTATGTGTTTTGATGTTGCTCTTCCAGTGCACACTTGTATAAATTCTTACTGGTTTCATTGGGGATCACTGAAAGAAAGAAACATGGACTCTGAAGCATAAAAATATTGCTCCTAATCAATATTTCTCTCTATTTTTATTCAAGTGTGGTTTTTTTTTTTTCCCCTGCATCCAAAGTTGTTTTATGTCTTGTATCTCAAACACTTAAACCCTTCAGAGATTTTCTTTGATTCTTTTCTTGGTCTATTTGATTATGTTTTATGTCTGTTTTTACGGATAATTTTCATCTAAAAAAAAGCCATGGTATCTTAGTATGAAACATGATTTATTTATTTTATTGTTGTTATCATCTGTGAATTCAGTCACACACTGAGTGCACCTTGCCAGAAAATTTCCTACAAGCAGGAGAGCAAATAGTGGGATGTAGTGTACAGTTTGATCATGAGGTTAGGGGATTTCAGCTTACTGCAGAATGGAATATTGCTCCACAACTGTAATTTTGTTTCTTCCTGTTGATTACCATATTTAGATCTAGAAGGAAGCATTTTACAGGAAAAAACCTGGAGAAGGCATCACGGAGAGATTTCAGGGTTGGGGCAAAGAGGGGAATTGCACACTAATTTTCTTATGTGGGAACTAAGCATGTGAAATATTTCAATATTCACTTTTAGAGTAAATTACATCAAAAAAATCACTATACTTTTGATCTGTTTCAAAGGCTTCAGACATTTTTGTCATAGTGTTTTGGTCATTTCTGGTGTTGTTGATGCCTTGACTTTTAACAGAAACAAAACAACCCCCCAAACATTTCTCTTTCTAAGCAGAATACATAACCGAAGGCTATGGCTGTACTGACACCTGTCCTGTGAAAGAAACATATTTGCATTTGAAATAAAAGCAACCTAGCTGATCCACAGTATCACTGCATCTGCACTGCCAGGCTAATGTGGACTCTTACTCACTGAGTGCCCCTACACATTAATTGTCCAGGTACTAAGACCTCTAAATTGGGATTAAATATTTTTAAAATTTAGTTTTTAGTCTTGTTGGGGGCGTGCAGGCTGGTTTTCACACGGAAATCAAATGGATTAGGTTCCAGTGTACAATATATAGTGAGTCTATGTGTAACTGCATTCCCACTGTATCTCCCAGCACCTGAAGAGGAATGTTGGATTGCAAATCGTTTTGATATCCTACCAAGTGATGAAAGGTTTGATGCTGTGTTTCCATGAGCACTCCATGAGAACACTAACTGGGAATGACATGGGTGTGTATCAGTGAACTGGGAGAAGAAATTTACCCAGCAGAACAGCGTGCAAAGAGCTGTCTTTTACTACAACGAGGTTCTACTGAGCTGTAGAAATGTGAGGTAGGTAGGTTCCAGATAAAAATATAATAATAACAGATTGTGGATGACTGGATGGTGCTTATCCATGATTATGTTGTCAAGAAGCAGGGACAGGCTTCTCCTACAAATACTTGTAGGTCGCTGCTCACACAGAAGTTCTCGATCCACTGCAGGCATTGGGCATTTGTGGTCGTGCTTCAAAACTTCCAGGCTGTACAGGATGTCATTCTTTTACAGGTCTGCTCCATCAGAGCACCATAGTTATCACTAGCAGGATGCACTGTCCCTTTCTCGGAGAGGGAATTAAGGTGTGCTATTGCCAGGTGCTCCTTATGTTGCCAGCCCTAGAGTGGCCCCGTTTCGAAGGGATGCTTGTGTTAACAGCATTTTCTGCAAAAGATCATGATTCTTGGTGACAAGCTAAAATTCAGCTAATGAAAGTACAGTAGCCAGAAACTGTTTCTAGAGCATTTTAAGGTGGAGGTTGTTAACCGAATTGGTGGGGAAATCTACTGAATGGGAGTCAAGAAGATGAAACAAGATTTCCAGAAGGTGACTGAATTATGTAGCTGTGCCAGTAACCTCAGGATAATTCAGGGGAAACCTTTGCACATTGAACAGTTTGGTGTAGAACTGGAGTGGATATGAGCTGAGTGTAGCGGTGCATCGTGGATGTTTTCACCCAGCTGAGACTAAACTGAATGTAGCTCTAAGGTTAGCCCTACAGTGAAAGCTCTACTTAGAAAATTACACATCAATTTGGTAATTGGGAGAGGAAAAGGAATCAGCCACAGTATGGAAATCATGGAACTGAATTAAGAACTATAGAGATCAACTTTGAAAACCACTGATAAATTATAGTTTGATTTCCCCTGCTTTCTCCTTTGTCATTTCTTATTTTGCTTATGCTTTTTGCTTTTGAAACAGACTTGAAGGAAATGTCAAATTCATGGCAACGCTGGTCTGGAGTGTCTCAGCCAGCTAAAGGGAAGTAGTTCCTCAGAATTTGCATCTTGCTAAATATTTAAACTTATTTGTTTCTGGACATAATAACAAAACTTCAGAAAGCTAGAAAACAAAATACCAGTCACATCTTTTGAGTCTTGCCCAGTGGTTGCCTTTTGGCTTATGAATTAACGGTTTTTCCAGTGTATGCCTCACTTCTTTTTACATAGGGAACTTTTATAAAGTAGTAGAAAACACAGAAGAGTAATCATATTGAGAAAGCCCGCTCTTCGTGTCAGTGTATGCAATTTTTAATAATGAATTTCTAAATGGTAATTTAAGTCAGTCTTTCAGATCTTCAGTTGTTTTGGTGTCTAGTCTTGCAGCTCAGCTGAAGAAATTGAAGAAAACTAAAACAGGTTTTTTCAGGAACACTTTTAACATTGTATATTCTGATTTTGATTTGATCTACAGGAATACTTTTGTAAGTAATATGTATTACATAGATATAAAAATAGATAATTTTATTAAGTATATAGCCAGAAGGGTGGTCTCAAGGTGGGATGGAGTGTCTCGTAACTTAGCTTAAATTTGTGACTTGTTGCATTACTTAATATCTTAAAAATTTAAGAAGTTCCACAGCCTGCTGTTCTCCATTTTTCAGCCAGAGAATTAATTGAACTGACGAGGTATGAGGAAAGCATTATAAATCTATTTCTAATGAACCTACACATCAGAAACCTAGACCAAAATCTGTAGGCAGTTTTAATACAAGTTAGGTTTGACTTCATCTTGGCGATGAAGTCAGTAGTGTTCTGCTGCAGCCACCTCTTTTAAAGTTGATGTTTTGCATATGGTATCTTAGAGATGTATAGATCACAAGGATAACTATGCCATGCCAATCTTTGCACTCTGTACAGGAGTACGTGAAAAAATGCAAGATGGTAGAGCAAAGCTTGGCAGAATGTTTGGCTAGTAGAATTCCAACAGGAATTAATTTCCTTTCTTCTGCTAATAGTATTTCATATATGCACATGACAAATATTCAGTCTTGATTCTGTGATTCTGTAGGTAGGTGTTACAGAAGGTGAAGCCCATTCACGCAGGTATGTTTCTGTTTGCATGCAAACAGTTTGCGTATTATTTAAGGAGGAAAGTAAAGTGTGCTAGGCCTTGACTTTGCATAGTGTACAGCATACTTAGCCATAGTCTCAGGTGACCAGCAACATCGGTGAAGTTTAATGGGGGTTAGTGTGATCCAACTCTGTAACTGAAATTTGTCTTATAGCTGCTCCCTTGTAAATCGCAATATAGTTGTACACGGATAAAATTTGTCTGTTTGAGCAGAAGTATTTATTTCATTCGTTTTTGCATGGTGAAGTTGTGAATGAGACTTGGATGACCTTACGTCTATGTATTTGTAAGTTTTACTTGTAAATTTTGGATGTGGAGTCGTAATCTGCATTTTTGCTTCTGGATGTAAAGCCTGTTACAGAATCACAGAATCACAGAATAGTAGGGGTTGGAAGGGACCTCTGTGGGTCATCTAGTCCAACCCCCCCGCCGAAGCAGGGTCACCTACAGCAGGCTGCACAGGACCTTGTCCAGGTGGGTCTTGAATATCTCCAGAGAAGGAGACTCCACAACCTCCCTGGGCAGCCTGTTCCAGTGCTCCGTCACCCTCAGAGGGAAGAAGTTCTTCCTCATGTTCAGACGGAACTTCCTGTGCCTCAGTTTGTGCCCATTGCCCCTTGTCCTGAAGAGAAGTCTTCCTGTTGAGAAGTCATAGGTGGCAATACACAAAATATTTCCTCTAGGCTACTTTTAATATGCTTTTCTCTTAATGAAATACATATTAGCTTCATATTTACTTTTTGGTTTTTATTCATGATTTCTATAACTAATCCATATGAAAAGGGTGGTAAAGTTTGGGCTCTTGCAGTCCAAGACCTAATGTCACTATGAAGAGGTCCGTAACTGTTGGAAGTGAGTTGGGACAACTTCCTATTCCCTTTTGGAGGCTGCCATCTTGTGTTCTGGAGTCAATATTTCCATTATCATGATTTCTCTCCCTTGCCACTGTAGTTAGGAAAATTGCTTTTAAACTGTGAACACAGAGTAGATAAATGCTGCGGTATTTACCCTAATGTGTGCGTAGTCAGATATACTCACATTTAGTCATTCTTTTGTCTTGAAGCGTGATCCTAATAATCTTAGAAGCATGTTTACTCTGAAACCCATTGCTGGTCATTGGGAAGACAACTGATATGAAAAGCTTTGCAGCAGACTGTTGGTTTTGATACTGAAAGATCGTTTTCTTGTAGATTTTACATGAGATTACAAGAAAAATATTATCAGTAATGTTCTTACTTGGAGTTTAAGAAGTAAAGCTCTTGGAGTTAAGAGTGAGGTATGCACGATTTGATATTAAAGAACACATTTCTGGGCTACCTCTTCCAACCTGCTCCATGAGGTTGTCTTCAAAAATGTTTAAATTAAAAATAAAAATTCAAATGCAGATTCAAATTTCACTAAGGTTCTTCTATTTTATTCTATTTTATTGCCTTAGACTTACTTCCAGTTTTAGGCTAGTTTTTGTCTTCTGCAATATTTTCTTGTAAAAAGCTGAATGAGCAAATGCGAAGGTTATCTCATGTTTACTAGTAGATTATCAAATTGGGATCTTTCAGAGCTTTGGTGGTCAACGTGGACGCATAATGAGGCCCTAAATGTAAGAACACCGTAGATCTGTATCTTCTGCCATTTAGTGGTAACGGTGACAAGCAATCTAATTTATGGCATGAAGTGAGTTACATTCAGACCACATTTAAGCTCAGGGAAAAGGTTTCAGGGAGTTGTCAGTGTCTCACACACACAAAAATGAAAGCTGGAGCTGGACTTTTGAAAGTTGATGTGAACAGGAAGGTTTTGTTTTTTTGCAGACATCAGAATTGATTTGTGTTGTGCTTCTTTATAATAGGAGTGTATCTTCCCACTTTACAGAGAAAGTTAAGCAGAACTTTGCTATAATATCTACTACCTGTCTTTCTGAAATGAAATTCAAAGTGATATTTAGAAATTCACTTCGAAGTGGTATTTTTCCCACCCGTCAAGATGTAAGGACTCAATTATTTTTGATTCATGTATGAGGAAAAAAGAAAGTATATGTGATACACTCAGTGAAGAGGTGTTGCAATTGTTCTTGATTCGTCTATGCTCATGGTAGAGTAATAATTTTAACATAGCTGCTCCATTGTATGTAATTTTATGATGCTTTACCTATGTAAAGCCTTCATTTTTTTTTAGCACAGATTTACACTGGTCTGAGTGTGAAAACATATTTAGTATTATGGTCCGTGTTCTCAGTCATTAAATAAATTAGACCTGCTTGAAGAAATCAACGGCAGATAAAAGAAAAGCAAAGCTTTTCGGCTGTGAGACCGTTAGGAAGCATGTGACACTATTCAAATGCAAATTTAAACAGATAACTGAGTTATGAATCACTAAAAAGCAGTGCCAAAATATACTGTTTCTAGGGCTAGTAAATAGACTTTACAGTTTCCTTTAGGGTAATCTGTGCAATTGCTACGGTTTACTGAAAGAAAGGAGAAGACAATTCACAGTGCCAATTTGTGTACACCCGTAATCCAGCAAACCAAAACAGACATTTGAGAAAGTCAAGTAAAATGCACTATCATTTATTAACAAAAAATTAGAGAGGAATGAACATTCCACGTGGTTTGTGTTCTAGCAATGACTCTGCCATTGAAGGGCTGCCTGTTCCTGTGTAGCTGCAGATCCCAAAGGCCCAGCTGAAATCCAGGATGGTTTTCACAGAATCACAGAACGTTCGGGGTTGGAAGGGACCTCTGTGGCTCATCTAGTCCAACCCCTCTGCCAAAGCAGGGTCACCTACAGCAGGCTGCACAGGACCTTGTCCAGGCGGGTCTTGAATATCTCCAGAGAAGGAGACTCCACAGTCTCCCTGGGCAGCCTATTCCAGTGCTCCGTCACCCCCAGAGGGAAGAAGTTCTTCCTCATGTTCAGATGGAACTTCCTATGCTTCATTTTGTGCCCATTGCCCCTTGTCCTGTCACTGGGCACCACTGAAAAGAGCTTGGCCCCATCCTCCTGACACCCACCCTTGAGATATTTATAAGCATATATTTTTTTATGTTTTTGTTTGTTTATCCAAGCGTAGCAACTTTCAGACCTGGTTAGATGAGACAACGAGGGCTGGAAATGCTGAAAAATCAGGAGCTTGTCAGTGATGCTGCGTAAAATGAAGACACAGTTGTAGATAGAAGCACAGAACAGGTTGAAATCTGGTACTTGCCTACCGTACCGTCAAATATTACTGTATGCGTTAAAGGTGCAAATCTGTTATCAAAAGCACCAACAACAGCAAGAAGTCCACAGGCTTGCTGTTACACTGGCAGTTCTAGCAGATGGAAGAAAATTGCAATCATGTATCACTTAAAGACAATGCTAAAGGAGAAGCTGCCACAAGGTGTCATCATCAGATGTCAGGGGAAGGGATGGATGACATGGTAATTAATTTAAGACTATTGTTGGTCTCCTTCAAATTGGTTAAGCCAGTGCCTGATTAAAGCAGAGCAGTGCGTGGTGCTGTCCGAGGAAGAAACAAGAGGAAATGAGTAGTAGTCTGGAATAATAAAAGCTTCTATAGAGGTTATTGGCTTCCATTAATGCCACCTGGATAAATCCAGAAATGGATTTTCTGCTGGGGAGAAAGATTCTTACTACCAGCGGAACATATCTAGCAAGTCTGTCACTAAATGATTGGAAACATTTTACATTACATATACTGCAGAAAGGACTGGACCCAGCGCTGTGGTTAGCATTTTTCTCAAGTTCAGTGGTAGAAACAGCACTTTCAGTTCTTTGTATTAGCTAAAATATGAGAATTGTTCAACTGACTGTACTTGCTGGATTCTTATTCTTGACCAAAACCTAGAAAAAATGTATTCATTATTCTTATTATTCTGAAACTAATCTAAATTCTTTCTTTCAGTGAGTAGCGTTTTTTTTTTTTCTCAGCCAAAGCAAAGAGATGTTTTCTGCAATATGAGTTACTTCATTTTTTTTTTATTTCGGCAGGAAAGACATACAGCAATTTTAAAGTGAAGTCTTCAATTTTGTAGGTAGAGAACAAGGGAAAAATGTAGGAATTAAACCTAATTCAGGTTATTACTTGATGCAGCAGGAAGGAGAGATGTGTCTCCACTGTTGTTTCAACAGACATACTAAAATTACAGCGTCACAGAATGGTAGGAGTTGGAAGGGACCTCTGTGGGTCATCTAGTCCAACCCTCCTGCCGAAGCAGGGTCACCTACAGTAGGCTGCACAGGACCTTGTCCAGGTGGGTCTTGAATATCTCCAGAGAAGGAGACTTCACAACCTCCCTGGGCAGCCTGTTCCAGTGCTCCGTCACCCTCAGAGGGAAGAAGTTCTTCCTCATGTTCAGACGGAACTTCCTGTGCCTCAGTTTGTGCCCATTGCCCCTTGTCCTGTCACTGGGCACCACTGAAAAGAGTCTGGCCCCATCCTCCTGACACCCACCCTTGAGATATTTGTAAGTGTATATTAGGTCCCCTCTCAGCCTTCTCTTCTTCAGGCTGAACAAGCCCAGCTCCCTCAGCCTCTCCTCGTAGGTGAGATGTTCCAGTCCCCTCATCATCCTCGTAGCCCTCCGCTGGACTCTCTCCAGTAGCTCCTCATCTTTCTTGAACTGGGGAGCCCAGAACTGGACAGAGTACTCTAGATGAGGCCTCACTAGGGCAGAGTAGAGGGGAAGGAGAACCTCCCTTGTCCTGCTGGCCACACTCTTCTTGATGCACCCCAGAATGCCATTGGCCTTCTTGGCAGCCAGGGCACACTGCTGGCTCATGGTTAACCTGTCGTCCACCAGGACGCCCAGGTCCCTCTCCACACAGCTGCTCTCCAGCAGGTCCGCCCCAAGCCTGTACTGGTGCATGGGGTTGTTCCTCCCCTAATTACCTGGCCTAATAAGAAGAGTAGGCTTCATGATTTCAGTGAGGTTCAAAAGCATCGAGATGATGTCTTGTGAGATTCCTTTCCCGGGGGCAAAAGGTGTCTAAAATCTCATAGGATCTGTGATTAAGATTTTGTCTCCTCAGCTTGCTGCACCAAAAAGGTTTAAGTTTGATCCAGTAATCTTTGGTTATAGAAACAAAGTTGTAGTTTCTTTTTCTGAACTTCAGAAGTTCAGAAATATCCAGCAGACTTCCTTCCCAAACTCCCATCCTGTGGAACATCAGGTTGCTCTGGCAGGAGTGAAAGGAGAGGGATGGCCACACAATCTGCAGCATCCTGTGTCTCCCCATCACAGTGCTGTAAGTAAGCAGATGTGTGCTGTAAGTAAAGAGCTGGGTAAATTGGTAAGCAGCCATTTCTGCTCGCTCCCAGGCTGTTGCTAATCCTGTGACTGCAGGAAGAACATCCACACACAAGGCTGTGGGATCACAGTAGTCCAATGTCTCGTGTAAGCAAGCTCCCCTTCTAGGGTGCGTGTTGCTTTAGTTTGATCATTTATCAAGTGACTGTCTCTAAGTTACTGTGCATCTCTTGAATACCTATTAGTGGTACTAAACAGCTTGAAAAGAAAAGGAAAAATAAAATAACTCTTGAGGTAACTTTCTGCCTGAGGGCAAGAAGAGCTCTTTGATGTGAGAGTGCTGCTGGTTCATCTCCGTTGCATTCTGCTTTTCCCTTGTGCTGTGTACAGACAACGCGTTCCTTGAACAGGAGGACTGAAGGTTTGTGTGATGGAACTTTTCTTCTCTGGGATTGCATGCTTGGAGGCGCATCAAGCAGTAATTGTGCCATAAGGGCATGTCCCACCTGCCACAAACTGACTGATGATATGGTTTAAAAAGTCAGCTGATTCTTTTTTTTCTTCTTTTTTTTTTTTTTCCAGCAGGGTGTAAACTACAACCATTTTTTGTAGACCTTAAGAGATTATAACATGGAAATGAGTAGCAGTAAAACTATTTGTAATTTTTATAGTGTTTAAGGCTTTTCACAATGTTGTGTAAGCTTCTGCCAGTAAGACCCTGAGTGTAACTGGTATTTGTTCTGCAAATGCCCCAGAACACGGGCAGCAGAGGACGCGGCTCGTTACAGCCTTTCACCAGCAGCTTGGGAATTTGCAAGGCCAGTGAAACTATCGGGTGTTCCTTCTGCCATCCTGTGGCAGTATCGATACACTGCAAAGGGCCGAGCTTGGCATGTTCTGCTTAAAGATGGACTGGAGAGGGGTGCTGGGGCTGCGATGAATCGTGCCCTGACCCTGGTTTTGAATGGAGTTGTTACTCCTGGTGCATATCTGTACAGCACATCTACCCAACGGTGTGATAGGAGCAATACGTATCCCCCCCCGCCCCGTATGTGCAATTTAGCATACGCTGCAGCTAGCTGCAGTTATTATTTGTTAGTAAGCAATGAAGTTTCTTGTGCACCCTATTAGAAAAACACAAAGATAAATTTTTCTGAATGCTGCTCGTTGGATAACGGTATGTTCTTGACATGTTTCTGAAATAAAAAGGAGTTATATCAACTACTGATGTTAAAAAGAAATCTTGATTGTTACTTAATACATTTAGAAGTAATTTATCTTTTGCTTTTACTGTAGAAAGAATTTTAATGGAATTTCTGGAAAGAAATTCTTTGACTTTGTATTCCCAGGTAAACCAGCATTATTGTTATTTCAGTATTGTTATTTTTATCTTCATGCCCTAGAATGGCTGATTTCTGTAAATGAACTTCATGACAGCTAGATAAAATTTGAATTTTTAATGAAATTTAGTGCGTAATGACTATACACTTTAAATTAGAACTGAAGTTTTTCTTAACACCTCTGTGGAATAAACCTGAAACATATGTAATGAAAACATGAGATGCAGGTGATTTTGTTCCTCAATTACTGTTTTCTCTATGAGTGGAAATTGTATGAGTGGAAGAGCCTGGGGCAGTAAGAAAGCGTTTGCTTTGGGCACTACTAATATAAATTGAAGTAGATTTGTAAACTGTCTAAACACTAAAAAACTAATCTGCATCCTTCAAAATGAATTTAAACTTTTCTAAAAGCTGAAAACTATACCTCTGTTTAAGGATAATCGTGTTTTATTATGTGGCTGTGCATGTACTTTGGTACTCCCCTAGGAGAAGTGTTTGGCTTTCTGGGGGAGAGGTGGTGCAAACTAAATATTAGAAGAGATTTCTGGTATAACATTGGAGAGGTCATTCCATGTTCTTGGCATGGAGACTTTGTGATGCATATGGCACGTGGATGCCGCTCCAGGAGTTCATGTTCTACAGGTTGGTCTGGTTCTGCATGGGGAGGACAGGTCTTCATGCTGGTGTACTCGGCACAGCCATTGGATTTTGTTCCAGATGTGGTCTCCTTGAATGCCGTTCGCTTTCCAAGTCTTTTAAAGTAGTTTGGATTAAGTAATTTCTAAATGCAAAATTTATCTGGAAATATTTTTCCAGCCCACCAGAATTGTTAAGCTTTTCAGTCTTGCTAACCGCCTTACTATTTACTATAGAGACCTGACAAAGTTATAGAGGCAGAGCAATTTTGTATTAAGGCAAATTCTGTATATAAAGTAGAAGCAATAAATCACAAACAAAAAAACTGCGGCTGAATTCATTCCTTTGTTCTGTATTCCTTATGTTTAGATATTTGTGTTTTGACATATCTTAACTGGGCATCTGAGCCTTTATTTTCTAACATTTCTAAGTTATTTCCATTTATAGTGAATTTTATAGTCTTTGAGGACTGGGCACTTATATAGGTTTATACCTTAGTATGTTTATCCTGTTTGTTTGAGCTAAGTCACAAGTAACTTTATATTTGGTGGATACAAATGTTATTTCTTTTTTCAGCAAGATCATTCAGAAAAAAAAATCTAAGAGTGAATTGTCTGGTTTATGAAACCTGTGACTTTTTCATAGTTTAAATATGTATATATGTGCTTTGTGCTTTATGTAACAGTGTATATTGTACAGCAGAGGGAGTATTTTGTCAGGAATCGAGAAGGCTATTTGTCACTGCGTCACTGAGTACTTGGCACATCACCAGCTTTAGCAAGATATACTATATCTTTTTATCGGAAACAATCAGGCACTAGCATGTTAAAATGGTATACAAGTGCAGAGGTTGGATGGGATAAGCTTTGTGTTACTAAAACCTTTCATTTTGTCAGCTTGTGCAGAATAGATATCGGTATTTCTGAAAATGGAATGGAAAATGGATATGCATGTTACAGATGAAATGGTCAGTTGCTGTCTGTATTTCTCTGTTCTACAGTCTGGGATTTTTATATTTTCTTTATGAAATAATTAGTTTTGAAAAAAATTTCTCCTCTTCTGTTCTCTAAATCAGTATCTCCTTAAGTCTAAGGTTTTATCCTCTTTTTGACTTCTATGCGTGTGTGTGTGAATTTGCAGTAGTCTGATACCTAGTGGACTTTTTGGCATTTGCTACTCTTCTGCTGGAGTTAAAATGCTGTATTTTGGGCATTGGTAGAGATTCTAAACTGTGCAGTGAGAGAATATGTGGGCAATGCTCTGAATGTTCTTCCATTCATGGTTTAAAAAAAAATAATTTACAGTGGACAGGTTGAGCAGCGGGAAGGAGTGGGACCAAATTAATCACAATATTCTCATGACTTATTTTGTTACCATGTTTCCCAGGATTTCAAACTTGGGATCAGTATATTTTGTACAAGGGTAGGTATTAAGTAAAACCCTGAAAGGTTTCTTTGCTTATGATATTACAGAAGATGTGTTCGTTTACAGCCTAGTAACCACAAAGGTAAATTGACTTTATACTGATAATGTTTTTCTGCCTTGTTCCTGTGCTCCCTCATCAAAACTGATTATTTAATTCTATTGGAATTCTAGGGAACAAGCTGTCATCACAGCTCTGTTTCTTTTTTTTTTTTAATTTTATTTTTCGTTAGAATTTGTACTTTCAATTCTTTATACTGGTAACCACCACCAGTTAGAAAAAGAAGAGGATACAGTATGTTACTTGGTTAAAATGTTGGCTCACACTTCTGTCATTTCACGTTTCCTATTAGAGTTTCGTTTGAAAACTATATTTGCTGTTACCTGGCATCATGACAAGAACTGGACAAAACCACTGTCCTTAACAGAAGGCTCTTGGCAATTTAGTCTTATTACAGAAGTGACTTTCCTAAGCCTTGAAAACCGTGGTAAGGCATCCCAAGGTTTCTCAGTTAAAAGTGCTCAGTACACTCCATCACGGTACAGCAACTCTGATTTACACTCCAACAGTTTGGGACCTGCCTTGCCAACAGAAAAAGAAACTTTTGTTTTTTTGCACTAGCTTTTACTCAAAGCTGATCTTTAAGTAAAATGGCAGAAGCCTTGACCTTGTCTCTAGCATTTATTTACCTTTTTTGTTTCTGAGGACCTACTGAGTGTGGCATACGTCTAGTGAGAGGATTGTAGCCACCCTGGACTCCACTCCTGGAATATTTGTTACCCACAGTCCAACTTTTTCCCTTACACAACTGTTTGTCTAGTGGTGGAATTTCCCATTTAAAAGATGATCTCAATGCATAGACATGCTAATCCTTCATTTTGATGTCCTCAATAGATGAAGCGAGATGGTGCAGTGCATCATGCCGCTATCTCAGAATAATACAACCATTTCTCATGAGTTTGTTTACAATTTTGAATACAGCGTGGAGCAGAGATCCCTGAGCTACTGCTGAATAATCTAGCTCCAGAACCCAGAAGCAACAAAGCAATATCAGTATGGTGCTGTACTGGGAATAATTAGCCTTGGTTGAGAAGCAGGCCTAATTAGCCAATGCACAATGTTGCTCTAACGAGGTTATATTCTCTGTGAGACCTCAGCTAATATCCCTGCATGGTGCTGTATAGATGTGCTAGCTTGTCTCTGACATGGTGTTGCATCGCACCCGGTAAATATGCATTTGAAGGGGTAAATGAGGGTCCAGAAAGAATATTTCCGCCATTTTTTGTTCTTTTGTTTATGATTTGCAAGGGTATTTTATGTATATCTTTGGGGTACTATTCTGTCATCTTTGCTCATGTGGAGCATCCTACTGAAATCAGTGAAGCCACTTGCTAGTAATTCACTCAGAAAAGAGCTGTGTCATTCAAGGTCTTAGAGTTTTAGACTTATGAAAATGTTACAGGTATAATAGGAAGGTATGAAATACCTTATCACAGAGTAAGCTTAGTTGCAATCTTTGGGTTATTCCTATTACATTATGTGTTTTGATGTTGCTCTTCCAGTGCACACTTGTATAAATTCTTACTGGTTTCATTGGGGATCACTGAAAGAAAGAAACATGGACTCTGAAGCATAAAAATATTGCTCCTAATCAATATTTCTCTCTATTTTTATTCAAGTGTGGTTTTTTTTTTTTCCCCTGCATCCAAAGTTGTTTTATGTCTTGTATCTCAAACACTTAAACCCTTCAGAGATTTTCTTTGATTCTTTTCTTGGTCTATTTGATTATGTTTTATGTCTGTTTTTACGGATAATTTTCATCTAAAAAAAAGCCATGGTATCTTAGTATGAAACATGATTTATTTATTTTATTGTTGTTATCATCTGTGAATTCAGTCACACACTGAGTGCACCTTGCCAGAAAATTTCCTACAAGCAGGAGAGCAAATAGTGGGATGTAGTGTACAGTTTGATCATGAGGTTAGGGGATTTCAGCTTACTGCAGAATGGAATATTGCTCCACAACTGTAATTTTGTTTCTTCCTGTTGATTACCATATTTAGATCTAGAAGGAAGCATTTTACAGGAAAAAACCTGGAGAAGGCATCACGGAGAGATTTCAGGGTTGGGGCAAAGAGGGGAATTGCACACTAATTTTCTTATGTGGGAACTAAGCATGTGAAATATTTCAATATTCACTTTTAGAGTAAATTACATCAAAAAAATCACTATACTTTTGATCTGTTTCAAAGGCTTCAGACATTTTTGTCATAGTGTTTTGGTCATTTCTGGTGTTGTTGATGCCTTGACTTTTAACAGAAACAAAACAACCCCCCAAACATTTCTCTTTCTAAGCAGAATACATAACCGAAGGCTATGGCTGTACTGACACCTGTCCTGTGAAAGAAACATATTTGCATTTGAAATAAAAGCAACCTAGCTGATCCACAGTATCACTGCATCTGCACTGCCAGGCTAATGTGGACTCTTACTCACTGAGTGCCCCTACACATTAATTGTCCAGGTACTAAGACCTCTAAATTGGGATTAAATATTTTTAAAATTTAGTTTTTAGTCTTGTTGGGGGCGTGCAGGCTGGTTTTCACACGGAAATCAAATGGATTAGGTTCCAGTGTACAATATATAGTGAGTCTATGTGTAACTGCATTCCCACTGTATCTCCCAGCACCTGAAGAGGAATGTTGGATTGCAAATCGTTTTGATATCCTACCAAGTGATGAAAGGTTTGATGCTGTGTTTCCATGAGCACTCCATGAGAACACTAACTGGGAATGACATGGGTGTGTATCAGTGAACTGGGAGAAGAAATTTACCCAGCAGAACAGCGTGCAAAGAGCTGTCTTTTACTACAACGAGGTTCTACTGAGCTGTAGAAATGTGAGGTAGGTAGGTTCCAGATAAAAATATAATAATAACAGATTGTGGATGACTGGATGGTGCTTATCCATGATTATGTTGTCAAGAAGCAGGGACAGGCTTCTCCTACAAATACTTGTAGGTCGCTGCTCACACAGAAGTTCTCGATCCACTGCAGGCATTGGGCATTTGTGGTCGTGCTTCAAAACTTCCAGGCTGTACAGGATGTCATTCTTTTACAGGTCTGCTCCATCAGAGCACCATAGTTATCACTAGCAGGATGCACTGTCCCTTTCTCGGAGAGGGAATTAAGGTGTGCTATTGCCAGGTGCTCCTTATGTTGCCAGCCCTAGAGTGGCCCCGTTTCGAAGGGATGCTTGTGTTAACAGCATTTTCTGCAAAAGATCATGATTCTTGGTGACAAGCTAAAATTCAGCTAATGAAAGTACAGTAGCCAGAAACTGTTTCTAGAGCATTTTAAGGTGGAGGTTGTTAACCGAATTGGTGGGGAAATCTACTGAATGGGAGTCAAGAAGATGAAACAAGATTTCCAGAAGGTGACTGAATTATGTAGCTGTGCCAGTAACCTCAGGATAATTCAGGGGAAACCTTTGCACATTGAACAGTTTGGTGTAGAACTGGAGTGGATATGAGCTGAGTGTAGCGGTGCATCGTGGATGTTTTCACCCAGCTGAGACTAAACTGAATGTAGCTCTAAGGTTAGCCCTACAGTGAAAGCTCTACTTAGAAAATTACACATCAATTTGGTAATTGGGAGAGGAAAAGGAATCAGCCACAGTATGGAAATCATGGAACTGAATTAAGAACTATAGAGATCAACTTTGAAAACCACTGATAAATTATAGTTTGATTTCCCCTGCTTTCTCCTTTGTCATTTCTTATTTTGCTTATGCTTTTTGCTTTTGAAACAGACTTGAAGGAAATGTCAAATTCATGGCAACGCTGGTCTGGAGTGTCTCAGCCAGCTAAAGGGAAGTAGTTCCTCAGAATTTGCATCTTGCTAAATATTTAAACTTATTTGTTTCTGGACATAATAACAAAACTTCAGAAAGCTAGAAAACAAAATACCAGTCACATCTTTTGAGTCTTGCCCAGTGGTTGCCTTTTGGCTTATGAATTAACGGTTTTTCCAGTGTATGCCTCACTTCTTTTTACATAGGGAACTTTTATAAAGTAGTAGAAAACACAGAAGAGTAATCATATTGAGAAAGCCCGCTCTTCGTGTCAGTGTATGCAATTTTTAATAATGAATTTCTAAATGGTAATTTAAGTCAGTCTTTCAGATCTTCAGTTGTTTTGGTGTCTAGTCTTGCAGCTCAGCTGAAGAAATTGAAGAAAACTAAAACAGGTTTTTTCAGGAACACTTTTAACATTGTATATTCTGATTTTGATTTGATCTACAGGAATACTTTTGTAAGTAATATGTATTACATAGATATAAAAATAGATAATTTTATTAAGTATATAGCCAGAAGGGTGGTCTCAAGGTGGGATGGAGTGTCTCGTAACTTAGCTTAAATTTGTGACTTGTTGCATTACTTAATATCTTAAAAATTTAAGAAGTTCCACAGCCTGCTGTTCTCCATTTTTCAGCCAGAGAATTAATTGAACTGACGAGGTATGAGGAAAGCATTATAAATCTATTTCTAATGAACCTACACATCAGAAACCTAGACCAAAATCTGTAGGCAGTTTTAATACAAGTTAGGTTTGACTTCATCTTGGCGATGAAGTCAGTAGTGTTCTGCTGCAGCCACCTCTTTTAAAGTTGATGTTTTGCATATGGTATCTTAGAGATGTATAGATCACAAGGATAACTATGCCATGCCAATCTTTGCACTCTGTACAGGAGTACGTGAAAAAATGCAAGATGGTAGAGCAAAGCTTGGCAGAATGTTTGGCTAGTAGAATTCCAACAGGAATTAATTTCCTTTCTTCTGCTAATAGTATTTCATATATGCACATGACAAATATTCAGTCTTGTTCCCATCCCCCTAGGAAAGCGGGAAAAGTATTTTTACCTGTAAAGTTTGTATATGTTTTGAAATAAAGAGTTCCAGACAGACATGATCACTTTTTTCTTCTTTTCTGTGAATAGCAGATGTCATAAATTACTGGCCGTATTTGAGTCAGTTGTCATCAGTTTGACTAACACTATGTAGTTATATAAAAATGTTTGCAGCTACTGAATGAAACCAGCTAATTTTCTTACCATTAGTGTTTTGAGGAAAGTAGAGAAAGATAAGTGTATCGCTAGTGAGCTTGTTGGCTTTGTATGGAATTAATTACTGCTTTTTAAATATAAAATATGGTGCATTCATGCCAAAGTCCTTTTAATGCCAACAGTCAAAAAATTCTATTTATGATTCAAAAACTATGTTGTTTCACTGCTGGTGCCTTCAAATGTACTGGAAGCTATATCCTCACAGGAATTAAAATAGTGAAACAGAAAATTGAATTTGTGAAAGAAAGTCAGTAGACACATTAGATTTTATACCTGTTCCCTCAATGTTATTTTTTTATGGCATTATGTGAAATGAATACAATTATGGTGAATTGTTGACAGTGGAAGTACACACCTGTATTTGGCTTAAGAAAGCTAGGATTTTTCATGAACTCTTTTATTAAATGTCTGCAGAGGAATGACTTCTAGCATCCTGATCTTCATCCTGAATCTTGATACAGATTTAGAGTTTTGAGAGCATATTCTGCTCAGTCCTGCCCACATTCCCTCTATCTTCCCTCTGTGGAAATTTTCTGCAAGTGAAAGACTGCATAGGGTTGTCTTTACCATGTTGTCTGCAAGGAGTGGCTGAAGAAATGCAGATGTGTTATCCCATAAGCTTCAGGAAACCATTAACAGATAAGAAGCCCCCAAACTGCGTACAGTTTCCAAATACCAATTTAAAGAATAGTCAGAGAAGAGCAGAAGGATTACTTCAGGTGAATGTTCATATCTAGGATTGAAGAAAATACAGAGTACAGAGTTGTTTTCAGCAGGAAAAAAAAAATCTCAGTAGTAGCACACCAGTTTACTATCAGTAAAAAGTCAAAAGCAAGGTGTAACTTCATGGGAAGAAAAGTCAAGGGCAAAATATAAAACTTTTTCTCAGATCTTTTCTCTTACCAATTTCAGTTTCTTTCTTACCTTGGAAAAGTTTTCAGATCAGGGAAGCTATTTCTTCTATATTTTCATGATTCCTGAGCTGGCTTTTCTCAAGGTAGTTAGGCTGGTGTGGTGAGAAGTGCTGCTTCTGGTTGGAAATACTTGATTTCTCTTGTGCATATTGATCTTACAGTGTCTCTGCATACAATTTCTTACTCTTTTATTTTTTTTTGTTCTGTTTTCTCATACCTATTCTCACCTTCACTGCTCATGTGGGAAAAATAGTAATTACAAAACCCTGTGCACTTGTTTATTTTCTAGCTTATGAAATTATTTTGTCATTGGAAATTAACAGTTGTCCAACATTGCCTATTGGAAAGTGAAGCTATTAATTCACTGACAATGTAATAAATCCTTCCTGAGTGACATGAAGAATATACAGGAAGAGTTTTGGTAGTGTTTAGATTAATTTCCATTGAGTTACAATACTGACACTTTCCTCCTAGAGTGGTTTAAATTTAGGAGAATTATTTTGATCATGAGAGAGGTCTCCTAATTACCAGAGTCTAATTTTGATAATTAAGGTCAAACTTGTTAACAAAAAAACCCTGGGTGGGAAGGAAAAAATGCAGCGGTATGTTGCTTAAACTCCAAAATTTAGGATTTCCAAAATTCTTCTCTTTCATACACATACGCAATGTCATGAATGTCAGTCACACTTCCTCTGTGCTTTCTCCCTGCTGATATAGTTTGGGGTGAACAGAACAGTTTCTTTATTAACTAAAAAGCCAGTTTCTTACAATGTGATTTTTTTATATGCTGCGCTACTGTGAGTGTTTAGTGTCAGGACCAAAACACAGAAGCCTTCAGCAGTGAGTATTGTTGGACTCTAACTCGGAGCCCACAGTCACATGGAATGTGAACACTAGTCTTCTGTGAGGGGGTTTGGTTTGAAGGCTGGTACTGTAACTTTTAGTTGTCAAGGTCTAACTTTCTCGGTAGAGGAAACAGCAATAAACAATGTAAAGTCAAATAGATGCCCTGGGTGTTTTGCTGTAATGAATATCGAGAAGAAACATAGTTAAAGAGTTCCCAAATCCACTTTATGCACTGGTGACCTGCTTTTTTCATCAGAGATATTTACTCACTAGGCATACACCGTGGTCTGAATCCATTTCCCTGCCAACATAAATAAAGTTGCGAAGTCTATTTAAATTGAATAGGTAACAATAATGATATTTCTTTGTTTCAGAATCACAGAGAGTTTTAGACTTTGAATTTTTATATGGCTGGCTGCCAGACCAGTTTAGTAGATCTATAATCTTAAATTTAAAAATAACTTTTTTTTTTTTGCTTTCAAGTATTTGGATATTGTTGATGAAACCAAGGTGTTTGCCCTTTGAAAGATGATCAGGTGTGTAAGTCTAGTTACCCAACACAAATGTTATCAAATGTGTGTGTTGATACTGGTTGGGCTGCAAGAAAATATCTTTGAGAGACAATTTTTATGTTAATATTAGAGTTCTAGTTTTCAGTTGAAGACACTTACATATTCCCGTAGGTCATATTTGTCCTCTATGTCTATTCATATAAATATAAATCGCTTCTTACCCTTTAGGATGATGCCACAAGTGATATTTATTATCTAACATTCAGAAGTGACTTATTTTGGGCACAAGTGGGAGAGAGAATTGCAGTTTTCATACCTGAAAGAGGTTGAGAATCAGTGGACCAGATCCACAAAAGCCCTTATTCATGTGACCAGACCTATGCTTATGCAAGTCTGCATTTAAACATCTGTTTGAACGTAAGCATCTCAGGGTGTCTCTTTGCGCTTGATGAATAGTACCTATTCCATATTTATTTTTATTTTCATTAGTCTGTGTATACTGTGCACCATAGCCACACTGTATGCTGAATACATAATTATTAATTTACTCTTAAGTGTTTCAATGTCAATCACTACTGTACTATTTACATTTTTTCAACAAGCTTAATGAGTTTACTCAATGGGCAAAAGCAATATTTCACCAATTGGGAAATTGGAGACAAGGGAAGATGAGGCTGAAACTGTCAGCACTGAGCATGTACAATTTTTTTTTTCCAATTCCTGAGGCTTATAGGCACATTGTGTGTTGAGTGGGTTTCTGCAAAAACAGCTCTTGAAATTGATAATGATCATCTACTATGTTTTAATCTTTCCCCAAAGTGTAGAATTATTGTACTTTTTTAATTTTATTTTTTTAAAAAAGTATTTACATATGAGAATGCACAGAGAACTGAACTGCTGGATCAGCTGTTTGCGTGGCAGTTTCCATATAAGGGGCTGCAAATGGACCGAGTAGTACTGCTGAAGACGGTGTTGGACTGCACAGTGATGTGTCCCAGGGCACGCTCCCCAGCACGTGCTGGACTAGCCACCCTGTCACATCAGGAGGGAGCTCCAGGTGGAGGATTCAGCCATCCAGGTCTTGGGCTGTATAGACTGCCTGGTGCCTTGGCTGGGGCTAGCATTGATGTTGGCCTTCCCAGTAAGAGATGTGTTCTGGCTGAGATGCTGAGCCACGCAGCCACCATGCAAAGGAGCTGTAGGAGGCAGCATGCAGCCTATGGAGATGAGCAGGGCTTTTGCAGAGACCGTGTAGGGCAAAACCCCCAAACATTGCATTTCAGGGAAGGAGGGATGGCTAGAGGGATGGCTTCACCTTAGCGAGTGGAGGCTAGAGACTCCCAAGATGGGGAAAGTTAAAAACTTGTGGCTTCCGGGAGCAGGGAGGCTCTTTATCTGTTTGCAGAGGTGCCCTTACAGAAGAGATATAGGGCCGTGGTAACAGGTGAAGGGGAACCAATTTCCTCTGGGGAGATATCAGCTGAGCCTGAACTACTTCAAAGCACCAGCAGGAAATGAATCCCTTCTTGCCATCTCTAGGATCCTCAAAGGGTGGTTGGGTGAGAGTGCTGCAGAGACACCGGCGTAGGCTGTGCACAGAGTCTGCAGGGGGCTGAGAGTGCGTCTTCACTTGGGTTTGAAACCTCGCCTGCTTGATCCTGCCTTGCTGGTGAGGACCGTGCTGTTAGAGGAGAAACACTGCTTTAGCAAATGGAAAAGGTGTGGTCAAGCATCATCCTCAGACAGGTTGCTTGGCAGGTCTGCTTCATTCAGTGCCTTTGTTCGCTCCCTCTCTGTATATAATCTGGACCTCTACCCTATATGAGACTTTTGAAAACAAATTCTACATTTTGTTCTTATCAGTAAACTTTTCGGTTTGAACCATACATACTTACGACAAACAATATATAATAAAATTTAAAATGCATGTAACTAACCTCATGACTGAGCTTTGTATTTGTGTTGAGGTCCTTTGTTTGCCTTGTTGATTGCCTTTTGATCTATCTTTGAAGTATCAAGAGTTCATTTATGCATTTCCACTGATGTGCATCATTGTTCTCATCTATCTTATGTTATTACTGATACTTATCTCAGATGTTTTCAGGCAAAATAATAGATTCAATGTCCTTTATCCTCAAGATTAGGCAATATTTTCTCTAAAGGTTGCATGTATTTGTAAAACATACTATCATTGCAGGACCAAAGGGCATCCTCTTAGACAGTCTTCTGTGGCAAACGACTTTTATTACATGTGTAGACTGTCTCAATTTCTTCAAGTTCTGATAATTCCTAGATCCTGAAAATATTGTTTTTCCTTCTTTTTTTCTGTCTTATAGGTCTGTGTTTTGCCAGTTCTTCCGACATCAGTATTACTGCAAGCATTCTTTCTCATTTTTATTGTTGAATAAAATATCACTGGATGGTGAATCCATGCTTAATTCATACTGTGTTATAACTTAACAGCACTGTTATGAACTAGTGCCCAGCTCTAAAAGCTTTCTCATTCTTATATTAATTCTTACTAATTAGTTTCTGAGGCCTAACCATTAGATGTCTAGCCATAAACATTGCTGCAATCTGGTTGAACTCAACCATGAAACTTTGGCTCATTTATCACATCTCCTGTTCTATGTCCAGCAAAAATAGTTTTATTATGTATAATCACCAGTTGGTAACACTTATGGGGGAGTCAGCATGGCTCCTCCTCTTAGTAACAGGGCCTGGGTAACCACAGAGAGGAATGCAATAGTAAACAGTGTGTGTGAATAGAATACCCAGAGCTGCCTGAGAAGATGTTTGCCCCCAAAACTGGTAGTGCTAAAGCAGAAAATGAAGAGAATAAAGTTTGCTTAACAGGACTGTCAGCTGGTTTAAATGGTAACCAGGGAGTTACCCATAGACTTTTGGGAGCTTAGGAAAAAAAAAAAAAGAAAAAAGAGGTAGCTTGAAAATAATTGTAAAAGAAGCATGAGAACATCCTACAGTGAGGAGAAAGAAATAGGAACAGAGCAGCATTAAAATGAGGTTTACAGTTGCTGGAGGTTGCCCCACCAGCATCACGGATCCGGGATGGTGCATCCTCCCTGACGGAGGCTGTGGGTATCCGGCACTGCTGGGACCCACCTTGGGCATTCACACCTGGCTCTGGGAGATCTTGTTCACTGCCTGCAAATTATTCAACTGAATAAAACTGGACAGGTATGCACAGAGCTGGAGCCCCTACATCTCCCAGAAGAGGTGCTTGTAAATGGGAACCTGCACCCCAGAAGAGGGAGGTCCTCATACACTGCTTCTCAGCATGTTGTGCGTGTGCAGGCGTCGTTTCTCAGGCTGTGGGGATTAGAAGTTTTGGGAGTTAGCAGTGGAAGGGCGTTTAGATAATTGTAGCATTTGCCATCATTTTGTATGTGCCTGATATTGTGGTTTGTCTGTTGTTTTGCTGCTATTGATCCTGAATGTATGGCTCACTGATTGGCAGTTCATTACATACCATTAATAAATCAATAAACCACTTCAACCCTGATTTCATTTAAATTGTGTGACTTGGCCAATTTTTTCGTGTGATAACACTGCATGTAAAATTGATGTAAAGGAACGGGTTATCTCCAGAAAATACATAATGAATGCCTACTTTATTTAGCACATCAGGTTGTGGTTTTCTAGCATGGTGGCTCGGGCTGGCATGTTGTGAGATCAACGTGAGCTTTGTTCCTCAACAGATCCTGTTGTTTCGGTATTTTTGGTTGACTCTGATAGTGCCCTAAGTGTGGCTATTTTTATAAAACCAATACAAAATAGCCATGATCTTGTTTACATTTAGAAGTTTTGATCTTTAATCAAAAGTATAATCTTTCATAGTATTTTAAAAGTTTTTGTCTTGTGCTTCAACCCAATTTCCATTAAAACTTCAAGCACCTCTTTGACTTGGTAAGGACACCTGGGAACATGCTATTCTGGTCACTCTACATTGATAGCCATAATCGCTTTCTGCAACATCTCAGTCTAAGCCACAGCTCTGGCAATCACTATCTATGTTTTGTCTGAAAGTGGCTGATTAAAAAAACAAAACATCCTATTGGTATTTATATACATGATGATAGACTTTGTGATTTTACCAAATGAACTGCAGTGAAATGAACTCCACACCCATTGTGTTTATCTATGTATCTAGTTTACATATCATACGTTAATAAAATTGAGAAGTGTTTTGTCAGTCAAGGTTATATATGTATATAAAGGCCAGAGAACCAGCAAGGCATTCAGAAAGTATATACTTTCTGAGTATATATGCTATTTTCCAAAACCCAGAGCTTAGAATTACAGAATTAATGACTATTTTGAACTTTTACTGCTGTTAGTCTCATTGTGCATTGTGACTGAGCTGTGTAACTCTTGTTCATGCTGTGAACTTTTTCTCCAGTGGGGTGGTGTTCAGAGATACCTCTGAGACAGCATTGCATAGAGAACCGCTTCATTAAAGTTGTCAGTTCTGGCTCTAAATGTGTGTCTTGAAAATGAATGTCACTCTAGGATAAGAAAATGCTTTTAGATATGTAGTTCATAAGGACTGTTGCTTCAGGAGAGAGAAGCTAAAGGCATTGACACGTGCATGTTTTGCTGTCTCTAGCTAATGACTTGTAAAGGATGAGAAGAATATGGGATTTCATTGCTAGTGATAAATTATACCCATTAAAAAATTTCATTAAAGTGTATCAACTTATGTAAAACCTCTCCCGGAAAATACTGGAATAATTTTTGTTTGATGAAAGGCTCATGATGCTCATCTGCAGGCTGTGACTTCAAACCAAACTAATGAATTAGAGAGGCAAGATCTAGAAGGAGAAGAAGGGTTCGATGCTTGTTAGAGGTATATATGAAAAAAAAAAAGGCAAGCCTTGGGATGGTTTTTGAAACAGTTTTATAGAACAAAACATTTAGAGTTAAAATATTATTCAGAGATAAGCTGGAATTGTACTTATGAAAGTGCTGTCATTTTGCTTAATGTTTGCATTTCAGCTGGTGGAAGCTATCTTCCTAAAAATGTTGCAGGTTACTTTGAAAATTGAGAACAATACATGCAGGTGAAATTTTTGTCAGCAGGGTGATTTTGTTACTGCAAACCTTCTGACTTGATTTAATAGCAATCTGCCCAGAAAATCAGCTTCGCTCTGGATGGTGTAGCATTGGTGTGTGCGAAGAAAAAGTCTGCCATGTTTAATTTTATGCCCTCGGTAGGCTATTGCTTGTGCATCAGCAAATTCATCTGTAATCAGGAGCACTTAGAAGTTCTTTCTATTATTGGGTGTTGTTGGTTCACTGTGGTGACGGCTGTGTTCTACACCCTACACCACAAATTCAACACAACCTTTCATACTAATTGGTAAAATAATCCAGAGCTTCACAGGTTATGGAAGCAGAACTGCCCTTCAGTGACACTGGAAATAAATTCAGGCTTGAGGCAGGCTGGTGGATAGTTGTAGAAAGAGGGTTTTCTTCTACTCTGTAGAAAGCTGGAAGTTTGCAGTCGAGTCTGCCCAATAATGTCTGAAACACTTTATGAAGTTGCAGGTTGTACACACTGCCATGCGGCCTTGAAAGATGATTTCTGGGGACTGCACAGAGAAGTCTGCACCTTGATAGATGTTGTATTCATCTTGGCAAGAGCTATTCAGACTTCGTTATTTGTATAAACTACGGGCATTTTCTATAAAGCTAATAAACGGTTGTTATGGCTCAATGCAGATGGCATCAGTAGCTGGTTTTGGGCTTATGAAATGCATATATGTATTTCCATAGAATACATTTCTCAGAGTATAACAAACTATTAGAAAGAGCATTATGGAAGATTTGTATGCTGTGTACATATTTCTGAGACCTGAATTCTGCCCTTGGGGAATTGACACTGCTACTGCTCAAAGGAGAAGCTATCAAGGGAAAAAATATTGAAAATCTAAACATGAGCAAATAAGAGATGTTTTATTTCTCCTTCCCCCTTTTCCATTTGCAAAAGATTGGAAAATAACTGATGTTGCAACCATAGTGGCAGAAGCCACTGAGAAGAAAAAAGGATCTGAGAAAAAGCAAATGATATTAGAGCTTTGCTTTGTATTATATCTTCATACTAACCTGCTGGAATTACAGTTGTATTGTGGCTCTGACAATGGCAGGGTTGTTTTTTTCCTAGACTAATGTTATTTTTCTTTCAACTGTTGTTACGGAGTATAAATTGCATATCTTTGCAAATTTTCTATAAGGTTCTACTAGAGCAACTGGAAATATATTTTTGTATTGCATGTAATTGCTATTATGTTGAATTTCCTCACCCTGTAACCTCAGTAGATTCTAGATCCCATGTGTGAATATTTTTTATATTTAGAGATTCATTCTCACCATGTTCCTAAAAGATAAAGACCATGCAAGAGAAGAGTCATTTACTGCATGATTAATTAGATGATAACTTCTAATTTTCATGAAAATATTTATCCCTATTTGAAACATTATATCAAAAGGCATCAGTCCTGCTCATTTGTCATTTGGCCAATACAGATTATGTCCCATTCTGAAACTTCATCTGTTGAGAACTCATACATCTGTGTAATAAAATACACAGATTGTTTTGATAATAATTACTTGGTGGGTTGCAATATTAGAACAGTATTGTTGAGATATATATTTTCCTGAGGTTTGGATGCTGCCACAATTATGTACAATAAATGGATTTTGTGGCAGGACCTGGGCATACAGCATTTCTTGCTGTATGCAGCAATATTCCTTATTGTCAGCCCTTAGTTATGGTTTGCTGCTCCCCAGCTTGGAATTAGTCAGCACCTCATCGAAAACCTTGGTTCAACAATTGCAGATGGGAATCTGTGTCATGCTTTGTTGGTGCACAAACTCGGGAGTTTATCAGCACAATCTTCTTAGAAGATCTAAGGCATGAGAAGAAGAGTCAGGTGTCTGATATAGAAAGGAAATAAGAAAAGGAACTATGATTGGGGCAATTTTAAGGACATTTCTTGTTGGTTTAAGTGCAGAAAAGAAAACTTTTTTTTTGCTGGCAGTCTTGTTAGCTTCCATGTTAAATAACCTTCCAATACCCTGTTCTTATTGCACCCTGTAGATTGAAATCCAGTGTGAATAAATAAATGGCAAGTCAGATAGTATCTGTTTTAATCCAGGGCTCTAGAAATAGAGACATGACTTTTAATGCAGGCGCAGACACAGCCCCTGGCCATAAAGGCGATATCAGCTCCCGCTGTTTTTTTTCTCCCTCTGCTTCTCTTTCCCGTGAATAGAGTCATGATGGCAATTGTGCCACAGCTATGCCTTTGCTTGGGTGATTTGCCCTCTTTTGGCTGCTACTGAGTAATTCTGGGAGGCAGGCAGAAGGCTCATCCTAAATGAATATTGCTAACGTATGTGTTACACTGCATGCTCAGAAAATGTGTGTGGAAACTGTTACTGAAGAACTCACTTTCATTGTGGGCCTTCAAGCTATTGGAAATCTAATGATAAATGTTTGGTTACTGTATATTTTACAGCTAAGGGCTCAGAATCATTAAAATCTTCAAAAGTGACACAAATCTGTCTTTAAAAATATAAAAGCATGAAGATCTGGCATCTGTCATCTTTCTAGGTCAGGGTCTCTTTTGGAATGTGGACATCTGCAGCGTTCAGCTTAGTAGGCCCACCAAGAACCTGATTTAAAAGCTTTTCATTTTAACATGTGGATAGTAGCTGCTGATGCTGAACTGATATTTCTAAATAAATAAATATTTCTAAATGAATAAATATTATAAATAAATATTTCTAAACTGATATTTCTAAAACTGCTGTCATTTGAATGTTAGCTTGCATTATGGTATATTCTATATAGAATATTGTATGCGAATGTTACTGTGGTAGATGTATTGGGAAGCTTCAGCCTGCATATGAGGCTTACATATAACTATTTTGATACTGAACTGATCACAGTGTTACAGAGAAGCATGCAAGCATCCAGTGAGGGAGTGGAGCATGGCAATATCCTTGCTAAAGTATAAAATTGCTTCTTGAGATTTCTGGAGCTGAAATAACCAGCCAGTGTTTCTGAACGCCAGACAACTACACAAGAAACATTCAGAAGGCCAGACATTAGAAAATCCCTTTTACTGGAGAAAGCAACCTTTGCTTCTTATAAGTCTTAGCTCATGGATGTTACTGCTAGTGGAAGCAGAGACAGAGCCTAGACTGCTGTTGAAAAACAGATTTAAAAGACTCTAACAGGAAGAAAACAAAATGCTTATCTTCTGGGGTGGGGATGAGATTATTTCTTTTTCTGTTGCCTCTTTCTATTTTGTTTGTAGGTATGGAAATTATTTGGGAACAGGTGATAGCTGAGGTGAGAGTTTGTGTCTTGATGTGCAAGGCACCATATCCTTTGCTTGACCGTAGGTGTGATCTGGCCTTGAGTCACAGCCAGTTTTCCAAGAACTTTTCTTTACAAGGGCAACCAAGTCTGAATTCTCTACGGTGCTGCCATTCCACTTTTGCTGTCCCCTTGGCAGCAACGCTGTGCACATAATGATTTTAGGGTCAAATCACGAACTCCTTGTTAAACTAGACTACACTGGTTGCATTGTATTATGAGTAGTTAGCTGGAGAAAGAAGTTTTTATAAGCTCCTACTTTAATGTTTTCCTTTGCTGGTGCGAGGTCCCAATTCTCACCCTTACTGCCAGTTTTCAGGTCCCAGTCTTTTTCGTCATTTTGAGATTTAAATCTGAGGAGCACACAGAGAAGCGTACTGAGTATATTCACATATTTGATGAAAATAGATTTTTAAGTTAATTAGCAGATGGCTTTTCAATTCCTTCGGAGTGCCTGGTTTAGCAACTTTGCATTCATGTGAGGGATCACATTGACTTCAGTGGGAGTCTGTATGAAAGGCTGTATGCCCAGGAGCCTTTTGCCAGCAGCTAGCAGAACTTCGAAGGATATTTCCTCCAATCTTTTCTGCAGATATGAGAATAAAAAGATATCTGTATCCAAGAGGCAGCGCACTAGAAATCTCTACACCTTCCTAAGCTCGGTGTCCCTGTCAGCCTATTGTCTGCTGTTAAGAATGAGGCTGCTGGCATTAGAGAAGCACAAAAAAGCAGTGTAACACTTGTGGGCTCTACCAGCGGTAGACCTGTGAATTAGGGCAGGCTGTTGACTCTGGTTATCTTTTTCTTTTTCCTCTTTAGAAGCCTTGGGCCCCCTTTGGGAGGGCTGTCTATATGCTATTAAGGAGTAAAAGCATATGTTAATAGCATCTTACTTTTTGATCCTCAAAGAGATTGACAAGTCCCATCTGGCACACGCAGACATGCTATACTGTGGGAGAAATTGGAAGTAGAAAGGCAGGGGGAAGGAAATGACATCTTTAGAGATACAGTCCTTGCATCCCAAGACCTGCCAAAGTGGTTGTCTTGCTCTTCGTGGGCTCCAGCCGGAGAAGCGTCTGCCCAAACTTACAGAATCGCTCCTCTCTTTTAATATCACAAGCACAATGCTGCCTGTGTCAGAGCCGGAGGCAAACTTAAATAGCTGTAGATATATAAAGGAACAAAGTGAAGGAGTCTTTTGAAGCCCAGAAACCACTTTGAATAATTTAGGGATCTTCCTTATCATCCTACTGTTTTCGTTGGCAGTTTAGATGTACAGATTCAGTGGCTTAGTTTGTCAGAAAGAAGACAGAGGTTGGGTGAACGAAGCAGCTCAAGTTTGGTTTTGTCTGCAGTTCATGATGTGCAGCCTCTTTCTCCCCCTGTTGGAAATAACCAGCTTTATCTGAAGACCTTAGGTATATATGAATTATGAAGAGCACTTAAAGGTGGTTTTATTTTTCCCTGAATGTGTTTGTTGTAATGGTGCTGAGCTCTGGGCAAGTAAGTTTATGACTATAGATTTGCATTTTGCAGTTTCGTGCAAATGTCTCAGTTCTTGCAAAATACCTTTACTTACCAGTGTATTTTGTACTTTAAAATTAGTAATCTGTCTCTTACCGAACAAAGTGAGAATGCTTTTGGAAGAAAGGTTCACAGAGGTTTTAAATATTCGTGAAGGTCTAAAAATGACTACTGAATTTTGTTTACTATAGATTGCATTGGCTTTCATGGAAATGAGACTTGGCTTTTAAAAGAGAAACCCAAATCCCTCCAAACGCTTCATTTTGGGAAGGAGGGGGAGAACTGACACTGTCTGATGATTTGTTTTCGTGAGATGTCTGCATTAGCTCCGAAATTACGGAGCTGATTCGATGGAAAATTGCAAGAGGCTGCTCATTTGTGACTGACCCTGCCATCTAACAAGAAGATAGACCTTAGGCGTAATTGGGTTGATGCTGATTTGATCGCACACAAAAAAAAGCTTAAAATAAGTCTTAGATCTGCAGAAGCAAGTCAATGCTCCATCCTTAAATTGCTCCTTTTGTTGGTTGTCACAGGATTTTGCTGCACTGGATGACTGCTTATTAGAAATCATACGCCTCATTCAGTGGATTGAGGATAAAGTTATTTTTATTGATACTTCATGCAGCTATATTTTGTATATAGCTTTAGAGAAGTATTTGCCCAACGTCCTATCCCAAGAAATGCCATGTACATTATGCTCTGTAACTTCAGTGGAAGCAATAAATCTAGTGAAATTAGACTCCCTGAAAACTTCTCATTGACATGTTTTAAGTAGCCTTATGTTAAGAACGATAAAATATCAGATTTGGCTAAGGAAGGTAACAGGAGTTTTGAATAGTTTATGGGGAGTTGGTGTTGTGGATTTGTTTCCCTTTTCACTGGAAATCCAAGAATGCATGAGACCATGAACAGAGAGTTTGCCTGGGAAGGAAACGTGGTGCTTGTCGCACTGTCTATCTGTGTACATCTTGGAAGACAGATCTGGATATTCTATGCTACTGCACATGTATGAAGATGGGAGGTATAATCCAGGGTGTCTGGGAGACTTGTGGGGGCAGGGCTGGTTTCATAAAGCGGAGAATGAGTGAGGACTGGGAAATCTGTGAGAGGTGTTAATTCGGCACCTCTCCAAGCTGGTCTTTGCTGCTCCTGCAGAGCATGGCCAGCCAATTAATCTGCCTCTGCTCAGCCACCGGCTCTTGGTCGGACGCCCATGTAGATGCAGAGGATTGTAATTTGCAGCTGCCTATACAGGCGAAAATTTTATCCAAACACCCTGCTGCTTAAGGACACAGATTTCACGCTTCCGAAAAGGTTCTTAATTATTTGGGAAGCTCACTACTTGTGCTAATAATGGGCTTGCAGAAAGACATTTTGCATGAGGCTGAAAGTATTTTGCTCAGAGATCTGATTAGAGATGTATACAAACAAAACAATCCTCTAAACATAAACTGATACTTTAAACAGCTATTATTCTGAGGCCTTATATATTGTAATGGAAAAGTTGGTGTTTTTTTAGACTCATTCTCACAACATCCCCAAAGATGCTGCAAATAAGTTTCAGCTATATTTTAGCACAGTTGCAGCAAGCATTGCTGTGTTTGTGATGGACTCCTCCCTTTGATAAAGGAGTAAATTTGCATGGCTGAGTTAAGCCCTCTGAAAATAAGGGCTTACAATGAATAAAACACCAATGTACTGTACCCCTTTAATTACCATAGTTCTAAGACAGCATAGTTATAACATGTAATTAAATTTCATTGTATAAATGGAACATGGACTGTGGTAGACACATCTTTCATCTTTTGATGTGTAATGACATTCAAAATACTCTCTAGTACTCAGTTGATAAACAACTTGAAGAGTCAGGGTCTACGGAGTAGCTTGTTTGATTTTAAATTTGTAAGATTGGCACGTGGTCTCTTTTGACGATACTGCATTCTGATGTGATTCATTTATCTAATGTCATTAACAGTACATGCTGAATGTACAATTAAACTTGAAACTGTCAATGTCAGTGGCTGTTAAAAAAGGGTTGATAAAAATGAGAAGAGGAACCGCTGTTTTGTAATAAGCATCTGTGTTGCTTTTAAGTCAGGAAAAAAAATCAATGAATTTCAATATATTGCTGTCTTCATTGCCAATGTAATTCAATAAATATGTTAATTCACTTTTCTGAACACTGGAGAGAGTTGGGAGCTTTTTGTGTCATTCATTTTTGTCAGTTCTGTTTTTCAGGGTTTGTTTTAGTTAGACTTCCAGCTTAAGTCTAGTAATAAAAATATTATTAAATTGAAGTAGAGAGAAAACGTTCTATATCCCAGATTTTTAACAAAGTGTGGGGTTTTTTTCTTTGTTATCTTTGAATTAGCAAGGCAGCAAAGAATGAATGTATGCTTTTATCAATGGCAATTCTCTTCCTGTTAGAACAAAAAAGGAGCACTTAGACGTTCGACAAACAATACAAGTGTCAGTCCACATGCAAATTTCGGTGCAGAAGTTTCTTACTGACCACATTGCTGGTCTTTACCGTGAAACATGATAGATAGAGTTCATATATTTTCATCCTATTTAGGATTTTGCATGTTCTGTACTTGCATAAATTGGATCTGAAGCATTTCTTTAAGAACTCTTCAACATAATACCACTCTTTGTAGCTAATTTATATAAACTGATGTGAGAAATACCTGTATTTATATCTCTCTGCAAGTGTTCCCGTGTTTTGTAGTAGTTACATCTGTTTTCTAAAGAAAGCATTAAAATACTGCTGAGTGCAACCAAATAGGAAAGGCACAGAAATCATGCTAACTGCTATGATAACCTTTGCTATTGTGGTTTCAGAAAAAACTAGTAGGTGTGCAAATACTGGAAAGCAGATGCCTACTTGTGCAGCGCTGCGAGATCCTGTGTATCTTGTCATGAGCTCAGCTGCTGTATTTTGGAAAAGATGGGGAGGTGAGTAGGGTACTGAGTGAGTAGGAAAGAGAGCCTGGGTTAGAATTTCGGAATGCTTTTAGGGGCATCTGTGTATTAGACTTTTAGGTTGTGAAATCTGTTGAGAAACACCGTTGTTGTAGTGTCAGACCTCTTCTGATTCTTGTCTTTTAATGCTTTCCTGATTAATCCTCTAAGAAACTTAGTACAATTGTCAGAATGTGTATATTTTTGTAAATACTTTTTGTTTTGCCTAGTTAACAGCTGTGACTGCTCGGACTGTGTGTTGCTAAAATATCCGTCTGGAAGTAGTTATTCAAAATGTGGGCTTGTAAATGGACAGGAGATATACAAACAAACCTGCTGTTCATAAACTTACTCCTCACTGGTTAATATTCCAGGTAATAAAGTAGCAACAGATTCGCCAGCCAAACTATTTTCATGCTGATGAAGGTTTTCAAAGGAGACAATCCCATGGCTCTGCTAATACTTTGCCTTGATTTTTATAATATTGATGTTAACCAACATGAGTAATCATTAGTAATAGTGGAAATTACTGTAACTGAAGTAAAACCCATTTAAGGAACTTGGTGCTGGATAATCTCCATCTCAGTTTCCTAAAAGAACTGGCACACGTAGCTTGTCTGACAGCAGGGATTGTAAACACAGCAACAAAGAGGAAGAAAAGATAGTGTTGCTTATGTTTAAGAAGTCAGAGAGTGTGAGGCAGGCAAGTGCAAGCCTGTAAATCTGCCAAGTTGAACGGGAAGATGACAGTGTAAATCTACCCAAGCTACATCATACCAGTGGCCTGAAAAGGTGTGCTGTGTTTTGTCCTGTTTTATCTTTGAAGGATAACTAACTTTCTAGACAGCAACTGGAGGCAATAACAATGGGATGTCAGTAAAGCACTTGGATGGACTCTGTCAGAAACTTTTATTTACATTTTAGAGTACAGAGACTATGAAATGAACTGTAAAGTGAATAGAGTGTCTTAATAGAATATGGCAATGGGTAGTATTGATGAGAGAAGTTCCTGGACTGAGGCTTGTAAAACAATTTTTGAAGAATTGATTTTGTAAAAGATTTTGTTTTATGTTTTTATTTGTGACTTCAAGACAAATATTAAAATAGTGCTGACAAAAAGCTGAGTGACTTTCTTGATAAAAAGAGGAGTATTACACTGAAAAGAATGTGCACCTCTGAGAAATAGAATGGTAAAGTCATTTGAATAGCACAAAGCGAAAAGTCATACAGTCAAGGACTAAAAATTTCACTATCAGAACATTCTTATTTGGAAATGGCAGAGGAAAAGAAGGGCCTGAATGTATTTTTCAACTTTGGGATGATTGTGCATCCTTACCATGATGTTACCTTGAAAGATGATGGGCAATTTTAGTATGCATTACTCTAGGCACATTGGGGCAGAGATAAACAAGTAGCAGCGTACATAGTCTTAACGAGAGAGCGCCTGGAATACTCACATGGACATTTTCTTTCAAATGCATTGAGATTAAGTCGAAACTGGAATGTGTGCAGAAAAGAGGCTGGTATATAAGTTTAGAGAATGAAGTCTATCATCAGTGAGGAAACTAGAGGAAGACATGCTATTTAGCCTTGCATATTAAGCCTGAGAGATGATACCTGATATGCAGATGATACCTGATGATACAGCTGATATCTCTAAGTAAGTGGTTGATAAAATACCAGGGAGAGAAAAGGGCTATTTAAGCTAAAGGCCAATATTAACATAAGAACAGCTAGGTACTAAGGACTCATGGGTAGGTTCAGAATCAGATTTGAGGATCCTTCCAAGAGTTTGGGCTCCGGAGCCACCTTCCAGGTAGGAAGTCTGAAGAAAAATGTGAGAAATGTCTTGAATGTGAAGTTTAATATATTTTTATCAGAGGAATTGCAACACATATCAGAAGTTAATTTCATTTTTTTTATTCTATGCTTGGCTTTAAACTCAGTTGCTATGCTATCCATTACACAAAATTGCACTTCAGTTGATGGTCTCAGACTTGTGAGATGCATAGGTGTTTCAAGGAAAAAAATTTGAAGAGAATCAGTATCCACTGCTGTTTATGCTGTGTGCTTAAAAATACATGGTTATGTGAGCTTCAAAAGTGGCCAGGGCCCACTGTCTGCCCCTGCATCTGAGCAGCATGGAATGGTCTATCTCTGGTCAACAGGTGGCCAGATATGTGCTGTCTCCTCTAAGTGCATCTTGAAATGTTGTAGCTCATGAACTGTCCATATGGTTAGTGTGGAAGAGTATTAGTTGGGACAAAACCATGCCAAAGACCTTTTTAATGTGTTACTGATGCAGGCCAGGTGCCCAGGGGGGTTCTGTAGCATGGTTTAGTTTACCAGTGCATACGGAGCCGTTGGGCTCTCTCTGAGACTGGGACTGTGGCTTGACAAGCACGTGAAATATAAATTGTCTTACTTTTTGTTATCTTTGGTATAAAGCAATAGATCAAACATTAATCTCCTGTAGAATGAAGAAAGAAAAATGTTTAAAAAAACCTCCAAACTTGGTAAGCTGTTAATAATATTTTTCTTAGAAATCATGGATTTCTGAAAGGTTTTCACTGTTTGTGCTTGTTTCCACTTTACTAAATGAAAGAAAATCAATAATATCATGAACAGTAAGATTTTATAAGAAGTTGCTAATTTGAAAAAAATGATTTTTTAAATCTGAAATTTGGTAAAATATGTAGCATATTTATAATCTTTGTGTTTAGACATGCAGTTTGAGAATTTTTCTCATCTTGAATACAGGCTCAGTGTGTATTAGCCTTATTTCTTACAAATAATACAGGTTTTAATTCCTTTTTCTGTTTTATCAGTTACCTCAGGCTTTATCTTTGTATTAATTTTCAAATAAACGTCTCTGCCCTTGTCCCTTATTATCCCCATGTTTGACAGAAGCTATTTGTAACCATTTGTAAGCCAACTTAAAGCTGTTCTTCAGATTCCTTCTTTAAATTCTCCACCATGAAGCATACAAAGTTTGTTCTGGGGAACTGGACAGTATTTAGTATTTCTTGTGATTCTGCCTTGTATCACCACACTCGTACGTTGCTTATCCATATCTGAATGCCATAAATACTCATTTGTGAATGTAATCTTCTTGAGGGAGAATTTTTAAGTTATGGTTCTATTTTATATGTATGTATAATATTAGAATATAATGCATCTGAGTGTATAAAATGTAGTTATATATAAATGTGGATGGATTTTTTGTTATATGTTTGCATTTCAAAGATACTCCCTGAACAATTACTGAGGATGCTAGGCACTACTGTGATATCAATAATTAAAACTACTGGTGTAAAAGACATGCTGGAAGACTTGTGGATCTTATAGCACAAGTTCCTTTGCTTTGGTTCTTGATGCTGTTTAATATATTGCCGGTACCTTCAAGGACAGTACTGTATGCAAATTTTTCACTTTGTGTATAGTATGATCCATCTGTGACTTCTGCTTTGTTTTGATTTATTTGAATTCTGACTTTAGCCACCATATTATGCCATTTTCCCATTCTCTGAAATGGATGCACTGATGGCCATTATTAAATAAGTCTTATGTTAAACAAAACTCTGGAGATCGTATTTTTAGCTGTTATTTTTTCTGTAAGATATTATAATATTTTATCATTATTTGAAAGCGATACGATTATTTGAAGGATTGTCCTCATGTTCTCTGTTTTATGTTCGCTTATAGTATCAAATACTCAGACCAATGGAGCTTGTTAAATCAAGAATAAACACTTGGTACGTAAGTGTAGTGCATCCAACAGATTCAGCTGTAGCAGGTACTTCTCTCTGAAGTGATTTAAAAATTAGCTGTTAGAAATTGACTACGATGCAAATCACAATAAAATCAGTTCTAGTTCTCGAAGAGTAAAAATAAGACTTGAAAATGTATTTGAATACACTTAAATAACTATATTTAAGAATATCCCGCTTAATGCTAGGAAATTAACAGTCGTTTTATTCATTTGGAATAGAAATGCCTTCAACCTTTTAGGGAAAGCAAGAGCAAATTACAGCCAAATTTTCATTTCACAAGTCATCTTCATCCAGGATAAGCCAGGGCCCCAAGGTCAATTCTTCAATTTGGTATCCTATTTCCATAATGTTATTCTGCAGTGTACTTTCATTATTACTGGAGCAGTGCTCACTTTCCTATTAGTTTTATAAATGGCTATGTTAATTCCTTTTTGCAGACAATACCACCTTTTGTTAATATCCCAGTGGATTTCTTAAGGATTAAAATATATTTTTAAGCAGCCATTGCTTCTATTTGTATTTTTTCATTGATGATTAACCCTTGTCACCTACCCAAAAGTGGCATTGTTCAAACAGAGATCGAAGCAGTTTTTAAGGTGTGTTGAGTGATTGTCTTGACTGACAGAAAAGAAATAATTAGAAGCTGAAAATTCTAAGAATCTTTGTAAAATTTAGTAATAGCTGAAGCAATGCAAGAGTAGGGAAAAAAAAAGGGGGGGGGGGCAGGGAATATGTTCTCACCAGGGAATAGCCTTTTGTTAAGGCATGGTGTTCTACAAATAAAATTGTTTTCTTTGTCTTTCCTGTACTGTTAGTAGTGATAATGTACCAATTCAGCTCAGCTAGGGTACAGCTGTTACCCCTAAAACCTTGCCACTTTTGTTTTAGATAATTAGTAATTTACTCCTGCATTGTAATATATACAGAAATTATTACATTATATATAATATCTAAGACAAAAAGGAATGGAAGATGTCTCTAGTGTTCAATAGTGTACATGCTTGCTAGGGGGATTTGTGTTTACTCACAGCCAAATATTGAGTAAGAAGAATATGCTGAAAATAACATTGATGAAATTGTTTTTTCTGGGCTGTCTTCGGACAGAGGAGGAGAAGTGAAGTATATACATAAAATATAAATTTATTCAAGAAAGAAGTTCTTGTTAGATTACCCTGATTTTCCTGAGTCTACATAGCTTGTAAACACTGTACAGACATATTAGTAAATACACAACAAAGTTCTGTTCATAGTAGCATAGTATTCTGTTTTGCTTTGAAGCTGAACCTTAGACTAGACTATTTCAGTTGGAAGAGACCTACAACGATCATCTAGTCCAACTGCCTGACCTCTTCAGGGCTGACCAAGTTAAAGCGTGTTGTTAAGGGCAGTGTCTAAATGCCTCTTGAACACTGACAGGCTCGGGGCATCGACCACTGCTCTAGGAAGCCTGTTTGACCGCCCTCTCGGTAAAGAAATGCTTCCTAATGTCTAATCTGAATCTCCCCTGGCACAGTTTTGAACCATTCCTATGCATCCTGTCACTGGACACCAGGGAGAAGAGGTCAGCAGCTCCTTCTCCAATTCCCCTCCTCAGGAAGCCGCAGAGAGCAATGAGGTCACCACAGCCTCCTTTTCTCCAAACTAGACAGGCCCAAAGTCCTTAGCTGCTCTTCACAGGACATTCCTTCTGGCCCTTCCACAAGCCTTGTTGCCCTTCTCTGGACAAATTCAAGGATAATTCTTAAATTGTGGGGCCCAGAACTGCACACAATGCTCAAGGTGAGGCTGCACCAATGCTGAATACAGTGGGATAATCACGTCTCTTGACCAACTGGTTGTGCTGTGCTAGGTCCAAGTTGATACGTTTATGAAGTGGATTATTGTAACAGAGGATATATCTTAACAGGAACTTTATCTCCCTGAGAACAGCTATCCAAATGACCATATTTAATTTCTGAAATCAGGCTGATTAATGTTTGATACCTGACCCTGACCTGCTGCAGCTGGAATAGAGCAAGTGGGCTCTGTACCACTAAGACAGGGCTGTCCTCTGGCTTTGTTCAGCACAGCTCCCTCTCGTGTTTTGATCAGGTCTTTTTAAAAAAGCAATTACTTTCTCAATGACTTTTTTGTACATGCTGATGTACTTGTAGGTCTTGGAGATGTATGGCCTAGTAATTTGTCATGGAGCCGAAGTGCCTCTGACATTACCTCCGCAGTTATTGAGGTTGAAATTTTCAAATAGGAATGCTTAAACATGGGTACATATGACAACTTAATAACAATCTGCTGACTTTGATTTGCTGTTGTGTCAGTGGCAGCTTGGGATAAGCAGCCACTTCAAAAAAAACAACAAAGAGGAACATTTTTGTTTTAGTACCTAATACTAATTCATGTTTTCAAGGTATGCTGTACTGTGAATTGGAGCAAAATTCAGAGGTGCTTGAAGTGAGAGAGACTCGAACTAGCAGCCTATGCTGTACAGATGGAACTAGTTCAGATCCCAAACATCTTTCCATAGAATCAGAAAGGCTCATTAACACGTGTGAAGGAAAAGGCTATTATAGTTTAGTTGCTTCTAGACCTCCTCCACATGTATTTAGCTAACACCAGCACACCTGCTTTTTGTCTTTGCCCAAGTGTCCTGTTCCTAGTGAGGTGCTAGTGTGAGCAGCTGCTGTTGGAGATATGCTCTAGGTTTGCCTGACCTCTATTTAGGCACTCTGCTGAGTGTAAGCAAAGAACTGACAGTGTCTCCAGAGTCAATGTAGAGAGGCACTTTTGCAGAGTGTCATTCATCCTACCTAAAATTTGAAATATCTTCTAAATGTACTCCCCTCTCTCTTTCTCTTCTGGAGAGTTTCCCTATAGTGTTCTTTATTTCTTCTAAGAATCTCCATCGGTCTTGTGGTTTCAAGTGTATACATGCTGTCTATTAGTTAAGATACTTGATATTAAAAACTGTCAAAGAAAGGAAAGCAATTTCATATGGTTCCCAAATTAATGACAGTCTGCTTGCACATTGGTTGCTTTCTTTTGGCATCTGGGTCCTAGTACAGACTGCCATTCTTAATCATATTTTAATTTTCAAATAAATTGCTTTCATTATCCTTTCATTTACAATACCATGTGTGCATTACTGCTCATTAATGTTTGTCATCTACTTTGCTGAGACTGGGTTTTTAAATAGCCATGGTTGCAATGCAGTAATTAAAGATGATCCATGTTGGTTTTGTAGAAATTATTCTGAAGCCTTCTTACACACAAAAAAAAAAGAAACCCAAACCTAGAGTGCTGTTGAAATCAATTCCTCAAATGTAGAGAAGCAGCTTAGCATAAGTGCTTTGCCTGTCGTTAAAAACAGGGCATTTCTAATGGTTCTACTAGAACGATGTCTAATCATGGATCTGTATGGAAACTATATTTCTCTGTAATTACTGACAAGTCTGTTGTTTCTGGGTATAAGATTTTATACTCAATGTAGAGGAAGATTTTTTTTTTTGTATTTCTTTGCAAAATTTTTATTCCAATGTCTGTTTATCGCTTTAGCTTCTATTCAGCCAATTCCTTTCCCCTTTCTTCCACTCCAGATAACAAAAACGTGAAGGAACTGAAACAACTTGACAAGGATTTTAAAATTATCATTTTGGAACAGAATTCCTATGGGACGCAAGTCAAATTAGTAGCAGTAACCTCTGCCCTGATTTTGGCCTAGTTATCTTCCCTAGGTTGTACCTCATAATATGGAAATGCTTCCTGTATCTGCAATTGCAGTTAGTCTTTGTTTGCCTATGATACAGCTTGTGTGACTGACTTCATACACACACACACACAGAACTGTGGATCTCCATACGTTTGCCTATCTGATATTTTTATTCCTTTGCTCCTGAAGTGTATGTGCTCGGCTTTGAAAATCTGGCCCTTAGGGATCTTGATGTGAATGTTCAAAAGTAATGTCACTACTGATATGGCAGAGGAGTAAGGGAACAATTATACATTATTCAAACCGAAATTTAAATGGATACTCTTTAGGAACTGCCAGAGAACTATTTTTTTTTTCTTGAACTAAAATTTTAAGAAGCGACTTCAGGTGATGGACATGTCCTACCATAACAGTGCTTGGCCCCAAGAGCTGGTGCAGTCTTCTGGGTGGGACTGAAACTTTCGTCCTCTACAGTCACCTGCAGTGTTTCTGCATCACACTACATGGTCATGGCTGAAGAGGCCTCTTGTTTATATCAGGCTGTGCTTGCTTGTGGGAAGAAAAGATTAAATGGATTCTGCTTCTTTCAATCTGTGCCACCATTGGCTTTTAATGAACCTTGTTGCCTCTCCCTGACTAAGGCCTTAACACCCTCTCTCTGGCTCAGAGCAAAAAGCAAAAGTTTTAAGAACCAAAAATACTGATGTTCCCAGGTATTTTTTCTACAGTTTAAAGGTCTCCATGGAAGTGTAGGGAAGGCAAAATATTTGGAAATAGGAAAGTGTGATGAAGGGAATATATTTGGAAATACAGGTGGGGTTTTTTTGGTGTTGTCATGCTCAATGTATTTTTCAAATGGTAATAATTTGAAATAGATTCAAATTCAATTAATGATAAATAAATAGATTCAAATTCGTAATAAATTTATAAATTATATGAGTGATAGAAGAAAGCTCAACACCTCTCTTTTTGAACGTTCTCTTACTTTATTATTGTACTTAAGCAAGTTGAAATAGGTGTAACACTTCCTCTTAGTGTTCATTAGCTGGAAAACCAAGCTGGGTGAAAACTCATAGTAGCACCTCAGCTAAGGTTGAATCCACAGATTTTTTTAGTTTGTTCTTTTGTTATGGCTGTTACATTCGTCAAAACCTTGTGGCTTTATCCATATCAAGGCATGTATATGTTCAATTTAATGATTTAGATTTTAGTTTAGCCAAATTGCCCTCAGCATGTGTCCCTCCCTCTTGGTTAGCTCTGGAGGAAACCTGTGCAACTACACTCCTCGCTTACCTGTCCGATCTCATATGTAAGGTTTGGTGAGCTGAATCAGATTTAAAAATACTTCTTCCTAAAACTTAGGCCATTTAGTATGAAAAGAAACATTGCCTTTATTTGTTGTTAGAAAAAATACTTCTTATTTGAAATTTCTCTAGTCTCATTAATGGTGAAAAATGGAAGGAGTTGAGTAGATGGAAAAGTTGATAACCCTGCTCTAGGTCATCTAAATACATTGTCTAAATAAAACAGCAAGTTTACTGGGGAGAGTGTGGTGAGCTTTGGGAGTGTATCTTAGAAGTCATTTTTCACTGGAAGAAGACTGATTATTATGTCTTTGTGAAATTAATTCATCAATCCCATTCTCAATGTAAGAGAGCCAGTAGCCACACCACACTGTATCATGATCACATAAAGCTTTTCAACCTAAGCCCGATCAGTACTTTGAAATCACATCTGCAAAATAAACTTCAGTGCCTAAGAATGGTGTGTTTCTGCGTCACTAGATGATATTCACCCTATGGGCTCTGTATTACAGCAAAGCTTTAAAATGTCCTGAAGGATACGATACGATACTTGGAGCATTTTGTAACTGCTTTTAATGTTTCAGGTTTTTCTAAAATTTTGGAAAAGCAAGACAGCCACGGAACACTGAGGCTGCAGTAGAGACAATTGCTTTAGCAAATAGTTATTTTTAAGCATGGAAATATTCCCAGTAACATCTGGGAGACTTGCAGTGAATTTAAATTGAGGCATGTGCTTGAGATGCCTAACTAAATGTGTAACTGAATTACTGGAGTTATGCTGAAAGAGGGTAGGTAATATGATGTGCTTCAGAAGTACTTGTAACCTCAAATGGTTATAAATCATAGAATGAATCATAGAGTCATAAATATTTGCCTTAAACCCAAATGTGAACTTTGTGTGAAAGGCAGGACTTGTAGCTCTCTGGCTATGGAGACTTTGGGATGGTTAGTCATACCGTGGAGGGGAATAAAGGTAAACAAATTAATTTTCTAATTTGGGAACTATATCATTAGGTTGTCTGATACAGTGAATATGTCCAAGTGTGTTCTCTTACTTATATGCTACTATTTCCTGTGGTGGCTCATGATATAATTCTGGATGTGTTGATTATAAAATGCAAATACAATGACCGTTACAATTCGTCATGGTTCTAGATGGCCCCAGATTTAAATTTTAGTAACCAGATAGTGAGAAAAGGTGATTATACTAAAAATTATAGAAGAGGTGCAGTAACGCGTTGCTACTTCTGTTCCAGTACATGAAGAGTATCAATATTCAAACAGAAAATCGGAATCTGTACAGAGATGAAGACAGGAGAGAGAAGTAGTAATACTGTTAAAGAAATGTAAAGTTTTCAGTTTTGCATAGATTGTCTTATTCTGGTCATGGCTGTCAAAGTTTGAGGAATATCCCACCGACTGTGACAAGACATCCCTCAATGCATAGGAGCTGCTGCAATAGCTTTAGAATAAGCCGCGAACGCCGGCTTTTCAGTAATGTAGTAGGGATCTGTGCAACCCTTGTTTCTCTGTATAAGAGGTATCAGTGATGTCAGTGAATTGCTGTGGACCTGCCAACTATGTTAAAAAACATCTTGTTTATGCAGATATATTTTTCTGTTTGTTTTGTGATATTAAAATAAGCAGAGCGGAAAATGAGAGATGATTTTTTGTTTTTTTTTTTTGTTTTTTGGAGTAACAGTCACTGTCCAGATAAGGTGAGGGCTAAAAGATTTCTCTTCTTCATACCACATAATATGCCATTTTCATTTTGTGCTGCTTATAACCCTGAGTGTCACAGCTTTCTATTCTAGTCTGAATAGTCAATGAAACATTATGAAGCCGATAAGAAAAGCTGGTCCCCGTTACTTGGCAACGGCTGTTAAGCAGAGCTGAGTGCTGTTGATTGAGGAGATTAGCTGCCATAGATAAACCTCCTCTTTTTGCTGCCCTGCTGCTTATCTTTCCACCCATAACAAGTTGCACCAAATATGACAGCAGTCAGTGGTTTAGGCAGAATATGAACTTTGTGGCAAATGAAGTTTGTGCAAAAGACTTAGGGTGCTGACTTGAAAATCTTGAATTATTAAAATTTTATTTGGAAGGGTGATGCTCCAGATGTGAGAGAAATGGGATGTCCTGTTCCTACATTGTCCATTCATAAATATTGAAAATAGCAGCAAATATTTTTAACAGTTTTCTCTGTCCTTCTGCTCTTAGTGACAGCGAAGAAAAAAGCGAAATAAACTGTAAAATTACTGCAGCTACTAGGTATGCAGAAGTTGGATTAAAAGATAAAAATTTACTATTTTGGTTGATGTCTTTGGGAGACAGTGTTATTGCAGATTAAACAAAAATGTCTGGGTGCATCGAAAACTTTATGTCTGTACATGGCTTGGAAATCTTTCTAGTTTCGGTGTATCCACATTACGTTTCATCAGAGACAGATTTTATTGACTGGAAAATAAGAGTTGAAATATGGCTAGCAGTAGAGGCTGGTGGCTTTTTCCTGCCTCAGAGCTCACATTTCATTTTCCTCTCACATTTTTAGAATGTTGGTTTACCCCTTTGCTTTCATTAGTGAGTGTGCAATTCTTTTTATGTTTGTGCCTTTGGAGAGGTCTTTGGTGACTTCCATACCACCATGCTGGAGCTGCTCTCCCTTTGAAAACCTTTCCGCTGGCCAGAACGGGCGCGTGGGCTGGGCTGGTTGAATAACTGGGAAATGACAAAGCACTGGCAGGTGGGTGAAACTCTGAGGTGACGTGCTTGAGAAAAGTAGCTTTTGTGCAGAGATCCCGGTGAATAGTTATCGCTCTAATAAGTTTAGCAATATTATTTACAAGTGCATTATTATTTTCAATATTCTAGCAGAAGCTTCAGAGTAATAGATTTTGGGTAGAGGCATTTTCCTCCCTTTAGGATTGTAATCCTTTTTGTCAGCTCCATCAAAACATACTAAAAAATAGTGATGGTTTCTTCCTGGAAGAGCATTCAGCTGGAGTACAAGAAGAGAAAACAGATATACTTTTTTTAGTGTAGTTTTGTGATCCCAAGCATGAATCTGGCACTTTATAAGCACTACAGTATGAGGGAGAAATTAAGAAAGATATAGTACAGTGCTCATTAGTGAAATATTATTTCAGTGGTTTTTTTTGCTGATCCTGTAGTCTTGGCTTTCAAGATTTTTTTATTTTGCATCTTTGATGAACTGTTATTTCCTCCTTTTGTAGCATGAATACTTTGTTCAAAATTATTCTTATTTATTCCATCTTCTTTTAAGAAGTATGTATGCTGAGAATACAACTTTGGTACTTAACCACTCAAATTGTAGGAGAATCTAAAGCAGTGAACAGCTTAAGTTTAGTCCCCAAACTCCAGATAAATGATGGCTTTTATATGTATACAGTATTTTAGAAAGCACATTACAACTTATAAATATGCTGAAATGTTAAATATTTTGTGAGGTGTATGTATCCTGTGAATAAAATAGTCTTCAATTTGGGATTGCACATCTCATATGCATTGAGGGGTGTCCGCACCCATTACAAAAGCAGAAAAATCTTGCTTTTAAGACCCCATTCTTATCATGATTTCAGACATTGCAAGTCTTAATAGTTATGAACTGTAACACATAAAACTGAGGAGTTTTCTTCTGAAAGTGCTGCAAGTCCTGTTCCAGATCTGTGTTCCCATATCATTTCATCTGTCTGTGGCCTTACTTACAGAGACAAAAGATCATCCTCTATTCTGAAGACTTCTGTGCTGGAAAAGGCATTTCACCCTAGGGCTTTTTCCAGCCCATAGATAATCTCTTTTGCTTCTCTGAATGTCGTTTCCAAAATTTATCACTCTAAAGTTTGGAGACCGGAACTCTGTATTCCCATGCTGACCTCATCAATGCTGCATATACTGAATGACATCACCTCCTTATTCCAACTTTTATATCCACAAGCCTTATTAATGCTTTTGCCCTGGTATTGTCGCAGACTGAACACTGGGGTCTGAACTGAGCAAGGAGGGCTGTAATGTCTCATGCCCTTCACCTATTGCCGTTAGCAAGGCTACGGGTGGTGCTGAGGCTCTGTCACACAGCTGCCTCCAGACCTTTGGTTCATTGTGATAGAAATATCTTTTCTGAATGCAGATTCTGATAGGTGGTCCTAGGTATGTAACGTCATATTTGGCTATTTTAAAGCACAGTTTCCTTGAAAACTGTCAGATCTTTCATGCTTTCCAGACCGTTCAGCAGAAAAGGTTAGCATTCCTCTGTCAAACTTTGAGGTGAGGTTCTTGGCTGTTCCAGTGCCAGTGCATAAGCTCTCTCAGGCAGCTTGATGGGCCAGCCATAGCTTCTCTAGGTGCGCTGATATTTCGTACTCGAGCACGGTGCAGAGATTTCTGAGATGGCTCCAAATGGTTTTAATCAGTCCATAGGGTGCAGCACCCTGTGAAGTTGCCCTAGTTTATAAGGGTTTCCCTTCCTCTTCACAGAGGAATGCATTTAAAATTTATGCTGATGTGTTCAGGTTGGCATAACACATTTTCCCACAATCTTTCTAATATTTTGCAGCTAGGGATCAAGATGGAGATCTTTATTACTATTTCATGCATGTCTGAAGTCAATTCAATTTAGGAATAATTTCAGTAGCTCAGATTACAAAAGTAATCTGCTGTATGAATAAATATTGTCCTGCACAGATCTAGAAAGCTTGAAGTTTGTCAGAGGTCAGAAATAAACCAAGTTTGCTCTAACTGTTAGATACTGCATCCGATGAATATGAATGGAATCGTCATTAGTCATCTTTTCACAAGAACACAGTCTCCTGCAAACCCTTAATAACTAACTCTGACAATATAAGCTCTTGGCACTTAGACAACACAAGTTAAAACTTTCACTACTTTGTTTTTAGGACAAAATGAAAATTAATTCAGAAATTCATTTTGCTGAACATGTTTCCTTGCAGAGTTATTTTTGCCTTGGGAATACAGATGCAAGAGCCGCTACAGTCTGATCACACAGTGAAGACACTGCCAGCACCAAAGTGGTTCTTGGCACCAACCGAAAATGTAATGGGGATCCTTGAAGTGACTGAAGTACATCTCAGTGATACTTGGAAAAGTAGTGTGCATAAATAAGCAACAGTATATTTGCATCTCATTGCTTCCATAAATTAGTCTCTCCAGTAATCTCTGTTCATAAATGCATATTGAGTAAAAAAAAAAAAAAAAAAGGATTGTTCGTGTTTCATCATTCCTCATTGCTCGAGCTTAATTTTGAATAGTGCAAGCACTAGGAGCTCCATTACTCTTCCAGGAGGGAGATGAACAGCTTCAGAACAGTTTCTCCCTGCTTGAAACTTGTTCTGATTCAGAGTGTTCATTTTTTGTCTTTTCACTCCATTTCTCCCATTAATGTCATAAATAATTAATCGGTCAGGTTGCATAAACTTTTAGTCTTTTCACCATAAAGAATCAGATAATTTAATGCTTAAGGATCTGTGTGGCTACCTCTTTTCTTTCCTTTTTCTCTGCACTTCTCTAGTTTATTCGTATCTTTCCGGAAATGATGTGGTCAGAATTTGGTGCAGTATTCTGTCTGTCTTCAGGAAAAAAAAAAAAAGGTTTTTCTAGAGAGAGAGGTGGTACACGGCTCAGATTTCTCACTAATAAGGTAGCAATGTCAAGTATAAACTTACATGTTAATCTTCCAGCCAAATGACTGAATATGCTGAAGAAAAAGAGATGGCTTTATTGTAAGCCTACTAATACTTGACGTACACTTGAATTTAAAGTATTTTCCCTCTTGGAGGAGGATTTATGTGTTTAAATATTTCCTCCTTTTTCTCTTTAGTACCAGTATTGATAAAACAAAGGAGTTGCTGTTCAGGTGATTTTAATTGCAAGCTCTATTTTCTTAGAGACATCATAGCTAATATTGAATATGTAGTTTTGCTTAGAAAAGTCCTCTTAGTATATTACAATTAGACCTTCTTGGCTTTTTTCTCCAAGGTTTTCTCAAGTCTGGGTTGGTCTCTGATCAAAATTAGAGACAGGTGATTTCTGTGGCTTATAGTCTGTAGTGGTCATCTGGATGTGGAAGACGTTGATTCAGCCACTGCTTTGCCATCCTTTCTAGTCCTTACCATGGAGCCTAAAAGCACAGCTTTCATTCCATATAGTTACCTAGGCTGTGGAAGATTCAAATTTGGTTCTTTAAGTACCACCAAATTATTCAAGCATTATTCAACTGGAACATTAGCTTTAGCAGCAAAAATTTAAGACTTGCTTTCTTTTCATCTCTGCTTTTTCGTTTCCTTAAATTCCCTCCTGCCCTTTCCTCCCAAGGCATGGCCATTATTTCTGCTGGCTGGGAGGCCTGTGTACGACCTGTGAAGGCTGAGGTTCATTTCTGTGCTCTGAATCGCAGAAAGTAGGCATTGAAATCTGGACCTCTCATTCTGTTAGCTGCATAACTTAGGGGCTTTCTGGGAGCGGGCAGCACTTCTTTTCATGGCTACCCTGCTCTCTTCTTGCTTTGTCAAACTATAGCTGGCTTTTTCACGATCCTTTCCTTCCCTCCTTTTGCTGTACTCAGAGCAGGAGTTTTAGTTACTTTCTTTACAATTTATATATTTCTGTTGTAACCTTAAAAACCTCCTGAATGAAAGTGTGCGTAATATTTTGGGACTGCACAATCCACCACTTAAATTAGCAGGTTAGCACAGAAACAGTTCCTGGGATGATATTTCCCCTCTTGAAGGTTATGTCTTTTTCTGGTGCAGGAAGAGCAGGGTCTTCCACAACTTGCTCTCAGAATCACTCCTTGAGACAAGGGGACGGTAAACCCCAGAGGAGATTTTTGCTCTTGGACATGCTCCGGGATGATTTGGAGCTTTGCAAATCCCAGCCCTACCGCAGTGTTTGCACAACAGCTGACTAATGGTGCTGTTGATGTGAACTTTTATCTGTTAATATGAGCACTTTCATAACCACTAACACACCATCCAGTTCTTTCAGTCAGCTGAAATATTCTGCGGTTTTAGGTTTGGGAGTTTTTTGCGTTGGAAGCAGACCAGCCATCTACTTTGTTCCTTAAATATCTGTGTCCAAAGAGGTGAGTAAAGGCATTAAATATTGTTTGAGTCCTTTTGTAGGACTGCTAGGTGGTCTTGCTTTCAGCAGAATTTACAAAGTTACCTCTGCCTTCCAGGCAGCAGTTTGTTTAGCAGCTAAGGAAGAGTGTGTTTACTGAGCTGTTAGTAAGAGTATCCACTACATGGTATTTTCTTGTTGGATATTTTTTTTTTCCAAATTTAGAATATCTTACATTGTTGTTTTCTGCTTCTTATGGTGTTTCTATTAAATCTACAAAAAAATATAGGTTGTGTTTTATTTACAGTTGAGCATTTACTTTTATTGCATAATGTTTTGTGCCTTACACATTGGCAAAAGCAGAATACCAATACACACCCTTTTTAAAACAATCTCTACGCACTTTGCCTACTTGTCTTTAATAATGCATTACTTCTAGAAACAAATATCGAAGCCCTTTTTTTTTGTTGTATTTTATTTCTTAATTTTAAGTAACTGCCTTAAAAACTTCCACATGCCTATCAGCAATCAGAATAGGGAAGGACAGGGTGGACTGAGAGTGGCTGTGACTGCACAGCTGTGTATTCCAGGTGAAGTCAGGTGGATCTGAAAGCAATAAATTTAGGTGGTGGAGCAGCGTGTGCTCCAGGACCGATCCCTGGGTGTGAAGCTGCCCACTAGATGCCACTGTTACTGCTCCTAAGCGTAGGTGCCCAAGGACTACTGAGGCTGCACAGAGAGAAGGGAAAGACAATGGTAAAAAGGTTTTAAAATTTTAACACGGGGAGATTGCCTCCTAGGAAGGCTGCCTTCTCCGTGGAGCGCTGCAGGTTTGCGGTGCGGTTAACCGTGATTGCAAGCAGCGGCTTTTCTAACGAACTGCTGCAGGGAGACTTGGAAACGTTTGCTATTGGAAAGCATTGGAGTCATATTTTCAAAACATTGCATGAGAAATGACACCATAGAAGCCACTGTTGCTCTGTCTGTATGATCTCTATCTCGCTTGTAAAGAGAATTTAAAAGTAGAGGTATAAATTATGGACAAATCTTTTTTAATAAATGGAATTCTAAAATTATGCTGTTTGCTGAAGAGCTTACTTGTAAATGTTGAATGTGGGTTTGTGGACTATATCTTCTGAATAAGCCTCTTGGTATGCAACTTAATGTCCTCTTCAAGGAACACTAGCATTTAATTGGTGGTGGGGAGTTGTTTTTTTTTTTGGAAAGGGATTTCGAAAACAAACACCAAACTGGAGAGAAATAGCAGGAAGAGAAAAAGTAAAATCCTTTAACAATCTCCTTCTTACTTCCTAGAACATTTAACATCTGTGACCTTGAAGTCCAGTATCATGAGACTTATGAGATGCAAATATTATGCTGCCCATTGGAAAATGTTTTAATCTTTCCATTAGGCAACTCGGGCTCTAACCGTGGGTTATAAGACATCATGCACTGGCCTTTTCATTAGTCCTGGACTACGCTTGGATCTAACAGCACATTAAACCAATAGCTGGGGGCAAGAGTGTGAAGTGATGTCCGTATTCCGTGGGAAGAAAGAATCCTTTCCTTGCAGAAGGTTAAGCTGCTGAAGAACAGTACCTACTGAAAATTCTGCAGAAACATTAGCGGAAGCTCTCTGATTAACTGCAAGAGCACAAATGATACAGTCAGAGGTGGCACCAGATGCCATTTGACACGCTGCTGGGACTGTGGACTTTCTTGTTTACATTGTGACGCAGGAACAAAGCATGTTGTCTACAATAGAGGGAAAAATTGTGTTTTATAGAAAGCTCTACTTTATAAGTTTTTAACAATGGTCAGGTAATTTGGGTAATGAAGCTGGAGCATTGGTTGACCCATGTATGCGAATACTGTCTCTGTCTGGAGAGCTGCTTGCTTCCTGGGTGCTGCAGGATGTTTGAAGAGCAGAAGAACTGGGTGCTTCCAAGCATTGGCTTGAAGGCTCCTTTCCAAAGGTCGCATGTCAGCACCATGTGAAAATTTCGCTGCATGTAGATCTAAATAATTAAATATTGCAAAACACTGTCTTTTAATTTACATCTATTAAGCTTTCATCAACCTGCAGACAATCTTCAGTGTCTCTACCAGTCCTCATAGCTTTGCTCAGAAACAAAATACATTCAGAAAGAGCTCATTTTTTTTTTTTTGCTGGTATTATTCAAAACTATGCTAAATGTTGTATGCATCTTAGTTTCAACTGTCAGATTAGCTATACTTGGTGATTCCAGGATGGGATATGTTTCTCTGGCCAAGGACAACTTATTACCCACTGGGTTTATTTTGTAGGAAGCGCTACTTAAAATTAATCAAATGAACCATCTGCCTGCAAAGCATCTTGTCTTCAAGGTGAAGGTGGTCACTCAGTGCAAGTTTCCAAAGACTTTAAGCATGTGATGCCCATCTACCTTACCAAGTGAACATGTTGGCACAATCAACTTTTCAAAACTGTGTTTCAGACTATAGGTTTTTCATGCTGTCCATTTATATAATTCAGTACCTAGATGTCAGTCATGAATGTGGTGTGGTGCTTCCTTTCTTAGTAGAGATCATAAATATCTAGTAATTCATCACAAATGGGCAATAGGAATGAATTCAAATGGGAGTTTTCCATTTATAGAACTTATGTGTTCACTCATTCACAGTTTAACCTGTCAGTTGTATTTTTTTCCACTAGAAGATCATAAATATTCAGTGTAAATAAATGTACCATGCTCCAGGGTGTTGTCTCTAATAAAAGAGGTTCATCTGCCACCATAGCAGATCTTTTGGGGCACTTGGGTTAGGTTAAATTAATGTTTTTTAATCTTAGCATCCAACTTTGTATTACATATTTGTTAAAATTCAAGATTTTAAATTGCAGCTCTTAAAAATTTGTGTCCTTTCTCAAATATTAAATCTACTGGCAAAATATCCAAATACATAAAGAAGCATCTCACTGTATCCTTGGGTATATTATTCTTCTGTTTTAGTCTTTTCTTTGGAAACAAATGTAGCAGCCATCTAAAAGTCAACTTTACCATGCTGTTAACGCAGATGTTTCCAGGTCTAAGCATAACCTATAAGATATTACTATAGAAATTTCAGATACTACTTTTTGCCAATGGTTAGCAAATGATAGCACTTTAACAACCATATGTGTAAGTTGATCGGTTGCCTCAACCTTCCCTCATACTGGGCATGTGTAAAGAGCAGATGTCGTTTGCATATTACGTTCTTTCTCAGAATACAATTTTAGTCAAAGTTCAGTATGAACACACTCAGTGGCTATAGGCATACGGTGACAGTGGAGGGTGGTTATTAAACCATCAGTCAGGCTCTGAACTTCCTCTGCCATCTGACACTTACTGTAAAATCTGGGAATTTTTCCATTTTCCTTTTTGCTTCGTGACAGCTTTGGGCGATTCACTTGCTGGAGGCTGTTAGAGGTCAAAGGGGTGCACGACAGGGTGCACAGACACCAACACACTGCAAAGCCCCACATCGTTCTGTGCTGGAGGTGGGTGCAGCTGGTCTGGGAAGAGGCACCATGCATTTAGTTGCTGTAAAGGTCGCAGTCTTTTGGGATAGTCCATGGCAGACTAGGCTGGACAGTTTTTAAACGTTAGCTGTAGTTTAAGTGAAAATGAAGTTTGCGCTGGACCAAAGCCATTTCTCAATTTGGGCCACATCTGCCAAATAGAATTCTTGGAAAGAAAAAGAGGGGGAACTTCTAAAATATTTTTCTGAGAAATGACCCTCCACTGCATTTTTTCCCCACAAACTGTGTAATTTTAAGAAGATTTAGCTAAAAGGTATCCCAAAAATGGAATGCTCAATCTCAATTTAATTTTTTAGGTTTTAAATCTTGCCACAGAAACCTTGCAATCAAAGAAAAAAATAAAAACACCAAACAAACAAACTCCAACAAAAAAAAAACTCCAAACAAACAGAAAACCTTGGGAAATTCCCACTTTTTTAAAAAAAGCTACTGCACTGAGCTATGAAATCTACTATTTGCACAACTCCAGTCCAGCTGTAATCCCCGCTATAAAGACCCTCTGTCTTTGAAAGATGGTATTTGCCGACGGCTCCTTGGGGCATACTACCCCTGCCCCACGTTCCTAGTACTGCATTTAGCAGAGCAGAGCGCTGTTTGTGACTGCAGCCTCTTCAGAGCTTATTACGCCCATATTTCAAGTACAAGAGCCAAAGTAACTTGCAGTTTCTCCCAGAGCAGTCCCAGTGTTTTCAGATAGATTGTATAATGCAGCTCAGACTCCTGTACTAATTGTTAATTTTAGAATCTAAATAGGTTTTCTTCTATTCAAAGGCAGCAGGCTAAAGGTTTCTGAAAATGCTGGTTTTAGAAAAAAAGGTTAGGTCTCTTTTAGAGTTTGTGAGTGAATTACCTTTTGCAGCCATGGAGATATCTTTAAATGATACTTAATATAAAAAGCTTTAATTCGTGCTGAATGTGTATGCTTTTCTGGGCTCTAAAATAAGACTATAATTTTTTTAAGGTATATTATCTTTAAAAAATGATAGAGTATTAGTTGTTTGCATAAAGACAGATTTTGTCCTAATTAATTGTAGCCAGTAATGGTTGTATTCCAAAATAGAGCTGTCTATTTCAAGTTAAGTATCATTTTGAACAATTTGTTCTTAAACACTGAAATGTTCTTCTCTTCCTTTCTGAACCAGGACCTTATTTATTCCTGTTCTCCATCCCTTTACAAGTGACTGGTATTTATATACTTTCCTTATTTCCATCTGCAACAGGTTTTTAAAAGGAGATTAGTATTTTAATCTGCTGTTAGGCTCCTCTATACATTAAATGGCAGAAAACCAAACCAGGTCTATGTATGTGGTTTTAAATTAAACTTAGTTTCCAATAACAAAATTAGACTCAGAGGTAAGTTTTTAATTTGAATTAACTTTATTTGGCAGTTGTAAGTGACAGGAGAATTGGAAAGGCAAAGAAAGAAAAACTTGGCTAATTTCAATGAGGTATTTGTGTTTAACAGTGAAGGCTAATAATGCCCTTTTTCTGCATCCTGGATTGGCTTATTTTCTTCTATGCCATTATTTGTGTTTGGTGAACAGCTGGGCCAGTAGTTCCCATTTGTAGTCTTTTAGCTCTGTGAAGTAGCAGAGAAAGTAGTGGACATTTGCAAATTAATATTCCCCATTATTTTCTGCTAATCTGATGGAGCTATCCTTTTTGAGCGTAGATGTAGTATCCGAGCAGAAGTAATTACTGTGTTAAAACTAGTACTGCAGTAGCATATTTGCTAATTAAACTTCTTGCATTTAAATTGCTTCCTTTGGATCACTATATAGAAAAGAACTGTTTTGAACAATAAATGAAACCGCTTTCTTTCTCAGAGGCCTAGGACTGCAGATGGTCAGACTGTATGTGAAGCACCTAGGCTCTGAATTAGTCTTTTGTATGAAAGAGAGAAAGGTAATTTGAATGTTTGAACTCCCTGTTCCTCCCACACATACACAGGAAGCTTGTCTCAAAATGAACAATTCTCTAAATAAAGACTAATAAGAAGCTAAATTAATTAGAAGGTGTGATTTGAAAAGACATTGATGAGAAGAGTCTGTCATTTTAGACAAATGGAATGGAGCTAAATAAATTAGGCCACATTAATATCTCATTGTTCTGTGAGCAGCTTTCTTTTATTGCATTCATTAGAGGGTACTCCTTGAAATGAGCCTTTGCTAGCCATTACAGATTCAGTTCTCATTTACCAATGCCTAACACACAGCTCCTGCATTAAAAATGTTTCAGCAAATCCTCATAGTTTCTGCAAATTAATATTTATATTTCTGGATGCTGCACTTTTCATCTGCAACATAGTAGGCACTAAACAATTTTTTTTTTCCCACTGAATTGTCAGTAAAGAAGTCTTATATCAAAAGATTTGTGAGGTAGAAGTCTGAAATTACTTTATAAAATAAACACTATGCATAACTTGTACAATAGAATCTTCCTGCAACTAATATTTTTTCCAGTATTTGTTTATTTTGGTAGAAAATATCCTGTCTTAGGACTTCAGTAGTCCTTTGATAGCTTTTTAAAGTGCCTTTTAAAAGGTTCCTTCAGTGTATAATTAGGATACATTGGAAATGCGCATCTCATCACACATTTCTTCCTCTCGGAAAACGAAATGTATATTTTTCCTTTTCTTTTTCTCTCTCCTGCAGATGGGATATTTGGGAGATGTCAGCAAGTGCCGGTAGTAGACATCTATAAATACAACATTTCACCCCCTGTTCTTCAGCGCCTAAGGATCATCCTGGAGAAGCTCTTGCACAGAGGTATAGTAAAAACTCTGGAGTCGGGTTAGTTGCAGTTGCACTGGGGGTTACAATTATTTTGTGCTCCCTCTGAGGTGACATCCTCAAGAGTTTTCAGACACTGTGTTTCAGGCCCAGTAGAACAGACTTTGTAAAAGTAAAAAGGCTTCTGACTCGCAGAGTCTGCAACAAGGACTTGTTCTTCCTTTCTGCATAGTGCATATCTGTGATTGGCACTCTATACAGTAAAATTTTAGCATTTGTGAGTGCTGATGTCTTATAAATAAATCAGCAGGAAAGAAGAATTATTTGCCATGTATACTTTTGCACCACAGCATGTTTCAGGGCGCATGGGCAGAAAACACACAACTAGTGAGGCAGAAACAGTTCTTAGCTTTCTAATGAGTTCATATAAGTAGAACTGCTCTGATTTCATTACAAGCTGCACCTATCGTGTTCCTTTAATTTTTATTCAGCTTTCTGAAGTTAAGCTCTATGCACTTTCCAAAGCCGGAAAGGATGTTCTAGCTTCTAAATGGCATAACTTGAACTAACAAATCGAAACTTGAATAAAGTGAAAACCAGTCAGGTGAACAAACTTTTTAGGTACTCATACATGAAATATGTCTCTGTTGTAGACAGCTGCAGCACTCTTTGTGATCTAAATTGTTCCAAGAGGATTGCTGAAATGCTTAGTTTTGCACTTGTGTCATCTATGTGGGAGTTTATTCCTAAATATTTTCTACTTACAATCTTAATTGCAAAATAGTAATATTGTATTAGCATGATGCTAGTTTAATTCTGAGGAAAAATCTGTGTCTTGGAAGTTTGTGACTATACTTAAAGGCTGGACTTCTAGTTTGGAAACCACTGATTTAGAGGATTCAAAAACTTTCCAGGGATTAATTTCCTGCCCAGCTGTCCCTCCAAATGAAGAAAACTTTATAAAACTTGCTTGTAGTAACTCCTGGCTGATTAGCAGCTACGTGTGAACAGTACTTGTGGCTCTTTCACTTGTCATTTTCTAAACGCTAAGTTGTGCAAGGAAATTTATGAAAATACAGTTTCGTCTGGGCGATGTTGTATGAGTGGGAAAGATAGTATCTGCTGTCTGTTTGAATAAAGCGAAGAAGGGGAGCCAAATTCATCTCACTAAGACACCTAAACTGATATCTGAATTGATCATGTTTGCATGGACAGATAGCGCTCATTTGCATTGCCTGAATATCGGTGATGAGTCCTGTGTAAAGCTTCCTTCACAGAGGTGTCAGAGGTGAGACCTGCAGGACACCCACGCCCTTATGGAGGGGCACGTGTAGAGGCTGATGGGATACACCAGGCCATCTCAAATGATGCTTACCTGTGTCCACTTCCTTGACTGCCAGAAGATTTTGGTTAGTTCAGCTGAATTTATGTGACCTCTCCCTACTAAGTGCTTCTCTGACCGATGAACCAGTCTTCCCTAGGGTCTCTATTATTAGCAACCCACCTCCCTGGATCTATCTGTTGCAGTAAACTGCCATATGCTCCTTTTAAGGAAATGGGGCATTGAAATTTGGACTTGTCTCATATTTTTTCATAGCAAGAGAATGACAAGGAACACACAGATTGAAACCGCGGTGGAGAATGAAAATACTTTTGCTTTTATCTTTCCTTACTCGTGACATTTAGAGGTGCGTACACAAACGTGTATATGCTTTGAACTGATATGAAACTTTTGCAGGTGGTTTTTGTGGCCTGTGGGTATCCCAGTGATGAGAATCTTAAATACATCCATAAAAGATAATAGAATCCAAGAATGCCCTTGTTCAAATGATTGGTGTGATAAAATAACTAAATAACTCTTTTCTTTCTTTATTTTTTTTTTTAACTCTCAATATCCTCGGCAAATTCTGAGATGTTTAGTGAGGACAGAAATATCAAAGGAGTAGAATCAATACAGGCTATTGTATAAGGGCTACTGTATTAATGGATTACTGACATCAGGTGGCTCAGAGAGGACTCTGCTGTTTGCTGGTGCTATCAGATGTAATACATCCAGCCCTTAGGTCATGTTTGCTGTCTGCAATGGTCACTTGCACAGTGTTATGGGTTGGTGTGGCAAGATTTCTTTAGCGGGGGGCTATAGGGGTGACTTCTGTGAGAAGCTACGAGAAGCTTCCCCCATGTCTGATAAAGCCAGTGCCAGCTGGCTTTAAGACAGACCTGCCACTGGCCAAGGCCAAGCCAATCAGCGATGGTGGTAGCACCTCTGTGATAACATAGTTAAGAAAGGGAAGAAAAAAACACTCTGCAGTGAAACAGCAGTGTAGAGAGAGGAGTGAGATGATGTGAGAGAAACAACTCTGCAGACACCAAGGTCAGTGAAGAAGGAGAGGGGAGGAGGTGCCCGAAATGTCGGAGCAGAGAGCCTTCCCTTGCAACTCCTGAGGAAGACCATGGTGAGGCAGTTTGTCCCCCTGCAGTCCATGGAGGTCCATGATGGAGCAGATCTCCACCTGTAGCCTGTGGAAGAGACCCCACACTGGAGCAGGTGGATGCCTGAAGGAAGCTGTGACCCCGTGGGTAGCTCGTGCTGGAGCAGGCTCCTGCCAGGACCTGTGGCCCCGTGGAGAGAGGAGCCCACGCTGGAGCAGGTTTTCTGGCAGGGCTTGTGACCCTGTGGGGGACCCACACTGGAGGGAAGGACTGCACCCCGTAGAGGGACCCACGCTGGGGCAGTTTGTGAAGAGCTGCAGCCTGTGGGAAGGTTTCACACTGGAGAAGTTCATGGAGAACTGTCTCCCGTGAGGGACCTCACGCTGGAGCAGGGAAAGAGTGTGAGGAGTCCTCCCCCTGAGGGATAAGGAGCAGCAGAGACAATGTGTGATGAACTGACCATAACCCTCATTCCCCATCCCCCTGCACTGCTTGGGGGGAGGAGGGAGAGAAACAGGAATGAAGCTGAGCCCGGGAAGAAGGGAGGGGTGGGGGGAAGGTGTTTTAAGATCTGGCTTTATTTCTCACTATCCTACTCTGATGTGATTGGTGATGAATTAAACTTTCCTTTTCTCCCCAATTTCAGTCTGTTTTGTCCGTGACAGTAGTTGGTGAGTGATCGCTCCCTGTCCTTATCTCGACCTCGAGCCTGTCATCATATTTCCCTTCTCCCCTGCCCAGCTGAGGAGGGGGAGTGATAGAGTGGTTTTGGTGGGCCCCTGGCGTTTATCCAGGCCAAATCAAAACACACAGTTAACGCTGTTCCCCTGCAAACTGTGCACAAAACACCATGACCATTTCTGCAGCACAGATAAGCAAGAAGTTGTCAAGTCCATACAAACATTTCAGGTAACATCAAGAAAGGACTTCACTTTTTCAGAGGTCTTAATTCCTTTATCTGCATAATACCCCCCTGTTCCTCTTGTAAAGAGCAGGACAAATTTCTCTTGGCAGGCTATACAGTAGGTCCCACGATAAGTAAAACTTCTAAAAATGCCTGTGTTGAACACCTTCTATTTTTATTGGACTTATATACAGTTAAGGACCAGATGTTTTGGAGGTCACTAACTTGAGTTGTTTTCTCAGGTTTTATTTATGTATTTATTTTTCTAACATGACTTGATTTTTCTTTTTAGTTTCCTTCCTAATCTCCTATGTTTTTCTAGCAATAGTCTGTTGATATCTATTTCCATAGGTTTAAAAAAACATAATGAATAGAAAGCCTTGTAAAATTTATGTCTGCTTTCTTTCCTATTTGCTGATCACTTTTAAGTCATGCCCGTATTTGAACCAAGGTCCAAATGGAAGATTGTATGGTCAGGTGCTGTGAAACAAAGGACAACATGGTATGAATAGCAAATATAATTTGTGATTCTGCCAGCTCAAAATGTCTACTACAGTAGGGAAGCACATGGCAGGCTGAGATGAGTGACACACTTGATGATAATCTGTTTAATAAAGGACTTTTACTTAAAATTGAATTCAGTTTTCATAATGATATAGTTTTTATGTCTTCTTTACACATTGAGTCTATCTTTGTCTACACTATCTACTAGTAGATTGATGATAGAAATGAATGCCTTGGAATATTAGAGTTTCCTACAAAGAAATGATCTGTTAACATTCAAATACCCTTGTTCATGGCATTTTCACTCACACTGTCCGTGAGTCAGTCATATCTTTCAAAATATCCTTCATGAAGAAGATATTCTGAAGATTCAGTTTTTAGAAGCGTGACTATCTTGTATGGGAAAAGCCTTTCTTGCAGTTTCTGGAACAAGATTAATCACTTTCTGAAATTGGTAGTGCTAGAATATATAATTTATGAAGAGTTGACACATTTCTTATTGTCTGATAAATGGAACAATCAAATCGATGCTTTTAGATAGGACTAAATCATTGGAAAAGGGGAATGAAGGAAGTATCAGTACAGATGAGTCAATGAGTAGTGCCTGAAGGACATGAAAATACTTATGCCTATGGTTGATTTTCTGCATCCTCATGTCCATCTTGGGAGAAGATATTTCTAGGGATATACCAAGAACGACAAGTATCTATAGACTTCCCTGTTTGAGCTAAAATGCACAAAATACTTTTTTTGTTTTTTACTTAAATGGATTAAACAGATTATAAAATGTTTATTTTCTTCTTCGTGTCCCAACAATATTATCATGAAGGTATCTCATCACTAAGATTCTCAGTGAGATTGTGGAAACAGTGTTTCACGCTGTTGGTGCACCAATAAGACTAGAACCATGGAAAATGAGATAGGAGGACTAATCATGGTACATTTTAACTCAAGCATGAATGCATAAATAGTACATGAAATATCAGCATAAGCAATGATAAAAGAGAACAGTACTATTTCTTAACTTGCTTACCCTGAGAGAGATTTACATTTGTTTCATAGAATTGTTTCTAACCAGTAATTTAGATGAGTTGATAACGTGGTACTAACTCAGTGAAAGTGCAGCTGCCATAGCAATGAACATTACTAGCAGAAAGAGCTCAGAGAAGGAGCCTGGAGAGGGGACATTCTTAAAGACGTCAGAACAAGGATGTTTCAGCGTCAGAACAAATGTCCATCTGACTTAGGGGTCTGCCTCTGGGAGTGACCATGGTGCGTGTTTAGGGAAAAAATGTGAGGAAAGTTCAAGCATACAGAAGCATTTCACATTGTTCGTACCTTCTCAGCGTTCTGTGCTTGGTGGCGTATCGTTCTCTTGAGCTAGAAGTCATATTTTCGTGTTTGTTGTATGCCTGGTGGATGCTGATTCTAGTGCAGTTTGACAGGACACTATGTATTAGAAGGAAGGCATGTTAGACTAATAATCAATAGTTTAGCTTCTGTCTTCTGTTTTAAATTTTGACGAAATTACAGCTGTTATCACTTTAGTACAGGAACTGTGCAGCCCACCTACTTGGCAAAGAAATGAGATAAATGTTTTTTGTTTTGTTTATCTAAGATGGGGTCATTACTAAATGATTCCTGAGGATGTTTCTTGTTACTTAATTTTTTGCTTTAATATCTTCTTGTTCTAAACTTTACTTTCAAGGAAAACAATTTCTTTTACACTATTATGAAGAAAGTCCTTCTTAAGATATTCAAATATCTACGGTGTTATTAAGACAACCAAGAACAGTAGGATAAACTTTTGAATTTATTTAGCTCAAGTCAGCAAGATATTATTGAGAGGCTCAGGGGCTGCAGAAATAAGCAGCAGATTTGCAGACTATTTGAAAAAAATAGCATTTTTTTCCTCATTTGTCTTCTTTGCAACACAGGAAGCTCTTGACAGGGAGGAAAAAAAATATTTGCTCTAAATTAATTTTAACCAGTTAAGTGTAAGGTAATTAATATAACTTTGCTAGAAATACTTTTATATGCTTACAGCAAATGTGTTTTAAAAATGAAAATGATTTACAATCAGTTAACTTGAAAATTTAAATGAATGTAACTTGTCACATGCAGCTTGTGAATTACGAAGGAGTTGCTAAATATTTCAGTCAGGACTATTTTTCAAGGCAAAGTATCATTTGTTACTGCAATGATGGCAACAGACTTGAAAGCAAACCTTCATAAGCTCAATTTCGAAATAAATTTAAAAAGAATAATGCAGTTCTTGGACATATTTGCAAGGTGATTATCACATCATTATGGAGGTATATGGAAATCTGAAAACAAGAGAGGTAAAAGAAAGCAAGTTATTCTTTAAATTCAAATGTTGATAGAAAGGATGGCAAACTCTTTTAGCCTTCAGGAGAAAAAAATAAAAAAAAAGCTTTGCTTGACTAGAGCAGTGCGTTTAGCTCAAATTTCCCAGGCATCAGCTTGGTCCAGACATCTGTGTGCTTAAAAAAATTCTTCTCCTAGATGACTGCTGAAGCCAGGAATTGAAGCATAAACCCCATGACATGCTACACTGGAGGAATTCAGCTGGGATTGGATGTATTTACCTTCTCCTGGTATCACTGTCATGCTGCCTTAACTTTTGGCTCAATGGACAATAACACAAAGAAAAGGCTGCAAAAAATTCCAGCCTTGGTTAAGTGCTAAAGCACCACTGGTATTTTTGGTTTTCAAAACCTAAACAGAGCTCCCAAAAACTAAGAAAGAATATCAGAAAAATAAAAAAGTTTTATTTTATAAAGCAGCAGAAAGAATACACTTTGAAATCTCTTTTTGAACACCTGGATTAGTTCATGTATGTTGCACAGCACAGAAGTATGGATTTTTCTTTTTCTGTTTGGTTCCTTGTACGGCTGCTCTGCTTACCAGACATAATCTGATACGGCATTGACTTGCTCTTTGCCATATAAGACATTTATGAAAAATGCTCTTTCCAGGAAATTGGTATTTATGAAGAATGTGTTTGCATTACGAAAATTGTTTATAGGAGCAAAGTAGATTCTATGTATTGTGAAAAGACATTTGAAAGTACAGAAGAAAACTTTTTAGAATACATGTAGGCTTATCTACGTTCGTAACACTGTTGTATAAAGCTTCTAAATTTGCATAGTTTGACTATTGGCTTTTTGGAAGATAGATGTGTCAACCCAATAGTATCATATTCCATTTGCTTAAAAAGAATGATCGTTTAGAGATTTTACTTCTTTTTTTTATAAAATAACACATTAGCTGATATGTTTGGTAGAAAGGAGAAAAGGTCTGCATGTCTTTGTGTCTTGTTTCTGTCAAGTAGCAGTGACAGTTGACAACTGGGATCAGAATATATGAAATTCTTTGTGGCCCAGATAACTTTACAGCTCTTCTTCCAAAGGAAACATAGAAATGTGTGGTAATATAACATAAAAATCAAGGGCTGTCAATCAATTCCTGCTTTGCCTCCTTTGTTTTGAAGATCTCTGAGGCACCTTATGGGTGTTAACCTCTGCATTAAAGCTCAGTCTTCTCCGTGAAGCGCTCTGTGCTGGCTCTTCCGCAGTTTGTTCTCTTTCAGTTCTTTGGAATTTAGAGATCATCTCTGTTTCCTCCTCATGTGGAAGAAACAGAAGATGGCTATTCTTGTTCCCACTGGAATTCACTGAGCAAGCTCCCCAGACCTCCTCTGGATGGCCTTGTTCTCAGCAACAGACTGAGCAACAGGTCAATACCAGAAAGTCTTTGTATTTGGGTTATTCATTAACATGCTGTGCTGTTAATGATGTCACATGTGACTCTGAACTTCATTATTATTCTCTTAGTTGTTTAAAATAATTAACAACTTCCACAGGACCATTGGACTGGGTGTACACTGGGCTTGAAGTCATATGGGTATATATTACGTTTTTAAAACACACTTGATAACACAGCAATCAAATTGCAGTTCATTATCCGTTGTTCCCACACTTGAAATGTCAGCAAATATCAATTCAAGCATGAGATTACTTCTTTAGCTGCCGTATTCTTTAATAACGCTACTTTTGGAAACTGTGAATAACAATATAGCATATCCAAACTAATTATGCCATTTTGTACCATTAATCTATAATTATATCACATTTGCATACTCAGCGTAAGACTGTTTATCATTGCACTACCAGTGTTTTCTTTCTTACACGTTTATTACTAGGGAATTTTTTTTTCCTTTTCTATTTCTGTATTTATTGCATTCTTTATCTATGGATTTTATCTCTGTCTACATTGCCTCAACTTCTTTTAAGATATCAACTCTTAATGAAACCTAGTACGTGACATGTTTTTAGCTTTATAATAGGTACTCTAAATTCTGAAACATTTAGGCTTACGTTTTCAAAATCATGGTTTTAATCTTATTCGTACAAAACATTAACAAGTAGAACATGTCCCCCACAGTACACCATGGCACGATTAAAGCTTTACCTTGTTTAAGTAATCAGTAGGAATTCCCGTGAAAGTTCTTTTTTGCCTTTGCTATACAGAATATATGTATATGTATATACACTTTTTTTGCTTAAGATGTTTTCATTCTTTATCTTCACAGCTTTGTCAGAATGCTTCTGACAAATGTATCAGTTTCCTGCAAAGGCTGGGTGATATTAAATCTCTTTCTGAAGTACGCTTGTGTTTTCATTCATGCTGATTCTTAGCATATATTCATTGTATTTCACAAGTTTCTCCTTCTGTTTTGTTTTGCCTATACATATATGTATGTCCATGGATAGACAGTGCAGTTCACGATGGTAAAATTGCACTTTCCCTCTAACACTAGTCCATTGCTTAGTTTCTCTTTTGAAACTTCCAACAGTCTTAAAATTGCAAAAGGACTTTCCCTTCGTTTCGAGTCTTTTATTCCTATTGCTGTCTGGTTTCTAATTAAGCGTTGCGCAGACTTGCACTGCATATTTAACTAAAGCATCTCCAGTCTTTTAGGAAGGCTTTGAATATTCTTCCTCTGTTTGACTTCGCATATGTCAAACACATAGCTGTTAAACTACTTTTTTTTTTTTCCTTTACTCCACTTTGGCATTTGCGTGGGTTTTTTGAATGCACCAATTTCACACTTCTTTAGCATGGTCAGATAGCTGATTTTCTTTTCCTTCTTTTACCTGTGAGCTACCCAACAACTCAAAACCTCTGACTCAGAAGAAAGTGTAAGACTGCTGAGTCTGCCGTGTTTTAGAAACTCACCTTTTTGTTTCTTTTAGTTTTTTGTAGCTCCACTTGCTTTTGTGAAGAGGCAAAATTCGTGCTTGTGCATCCTTGAGTTGTATGATACATTCCTAGAAAGCCGTGACGAGTCGTTAGATGCTCCTTCATATTCACTATTCTGTTACTTTTTTTCTTTGATAAAAAGTGCTGTTAGAGATGGAAGCACTCTCTGTCCATCTATCACTCTCCCTTCCAGTAGTTTTCTGTATGTGTTCCCAGTTTCAACACTATTTGACCAGACTTGAGGTTTTCATGTGTAAAAAGTGTCATGAAATTGTTGTACTGAGAATCGCTATCTAGGTAGAGGAGCAAAAGGGTATTGGTATCGTTGCTGGGATGAAATTGGCCGTTACCCATTTGTATAGAAGCAACTGGCTCCTGCATCCATGTGTTACAGCCAATACTTTATGTCTGTGTTTTGTGGGTGGTCATACCCAGCCTGTGTTCTACCCAGCTGACAGGGCAAAACGGCTGCCTGGGACCCATGGAGAGGAGTCACAGATGCTGCAGAAAAGTGCAGGAGATGTGACGTCAAGCGCGGGAGAATGTGTGGGACAGAATAGCATAGGTACTCTTCTGACCCGAGAGGATTGTACTAGACACGTGGGCTCAGGGTGCCGACAGACCTTTTTTATGACTGAAAAGGAATTGACTGAAGAAGCAACGGGTGCAGGGAGAGGGACTGTAGATTTTTTTTTTTTTTTTCTCTCCATCAGGTTCCAGGCAGCTGACAAGCAGCAACTGATTTGAGTCGGTGTCCCACATCTGTTCTTTGAGAGGGTCACTTACCCTTATAGATAGCATCACACTGCTTGACTTAATTGATGGCACAATTAAAAGGTTAAAAATATAAAATGATTTAAAAATGATAAAGATGTGTAGCCTTAGCCAAGAATTTAATTCCATAATCACTGCATTTCACTTAATGATGTTTTGTGCTACTTTTTTCCTCACAGTGTTGTAAGTGCCTTATTGGTAACATATTGAAATATCTTTGCTGTACTTGAATGTTAAGAAACACCCAAGGCAAACAAAAGTCTGTGTTAGTTATTGGGGCTAAAGGAATGAGGGGAAGGTCACACACAGTCACAGATGAGAGCCATGCCTGTTTCCATACAAGCCCAGTTACACAACTTGGTGTCTTGGTTACTCAACTTTCTGAGTTATGAAGCAGTTTGCATTTGCTGAGCTATTCCAGCCAACACAGATTTTGCAAAAAATTTTTTTCCTCTGCCTTCAAGTACCTGTTATGTTGACATTTATTGTTATATTTCCAAGATGAGATCTTTTGGCAGGGTGTTTTTCATATTAGTCTTTGAGAGCTGTTAGTTTTTGTCCTTCATGGTAAATGACCAATATGCAATATTGCATATCTGTCCGTAGTGAAAAAGTGTGAGAAATTACTAGGGTATGTTATTGTTTAATTTCCTTTGGTAATGTCTTTATCTAAAAGGTTTAACAACTACAAGTCAAATAATTAATGTTAAATAAATGGAAGTGCATAGAAGAATCGTGGAAGTGCTGATTAGATAGACCTCTGGAGGTTATCTAGTTTGGTCCCTGGATAAAAGGAGGGTAACTGGAAACTACATCAGATCGCCTACTTGAGTTTTGAAAACCTCCAAGCAAAGGGATTTTAAAACCCTTTGCGTTTTGCCCAAAGTTTGACCTGCTTGGCTAGCCCCTGAGAGAAGAGGTTCTTGACATGTCCAGCCTAAACCTCCCAAACTACAACTTGTGGTTTTTGCTCCTTGTTTTACTGTCAGCCAGAAGTAGGAAGAATTTGACTCTGTTGTCTTTTCAGCTACCCCCCAGACTGCTGTAGGCTGCATTGGTGGTAGCTAAGGTCCATACTTAGCCACCTCTTCACAGTACAAAATCAGCTCCTGTGCCATCTCTTCTTACTGGTCATATGACTCCATGAGCTTGGTAATTCCTGTTGGACTTTCTCCAGTGTCTCAATTACTTTACCAAACCCCCAGTTCAAGAAATTGGATCAAAAAATGGACATGTAATCTAGATGTGACCAGACTGCTGTTGGGTAGAGGGGGTTAATACTCTTTGAACTGCTGCCTATTCTCCTGATATAGCTCAGTATGGACTATTAGAATTGCTTCTATTTTGCTGTTTTTTTTAGTATGCCAGGGAAGCAAGCCAAGAAGCACTCTGTGGGCCATGTTACCTCTTTCATAAACTATTCTTTGAATTTGAGTAAGTACTAAGTTAGGCAGCATTATTTTTCTCCATTGTTCTGAAAGTTGCTTATGCATTTGGTACAGATGCTCTCTTCCCTCCTCTACCTCTTAGTAGCAGGAGAGTAGGCAAGTGAAAAAACCATAGCACTGCAGCTCTGCTTCTTCAAATAGTTTGGTGAGTTTCAGAACTTTCCAGGTAGACTTTAACAATCACTCATTTCTGATAAAGTTATGGTTAATGACTTTTAATATAATGTCAAGCATCAAGATTTTCATTTTGTTTATAGTTATTAGGTTTTAGTAGGCATCCAGCTAATAGTCACATTCAAGCTGTTAGAGGGACTTACTCTTAGCCAATACTGCCAAACTGTGTAGAAAAACCCCTCCCAAATCAAAACTCTACATGATCAAAAGGTCAGTTATTTTGTTCAGCCACATACCTTTTGTCTTCATAACTCTGCATGAGATAGGCCTGTTCTCTGTAAAATTCCTGCTTTCCCATTTGAGCAGCAGTGTGAAAATATAAGCAAGATGTAATTCCGAAACTAAAAGACACCTTCTTTTGAGTCCTTCATTTTCTGCCCCCCAAACATTAGCTGGAAGCGTGACGGTTCCCTGCCTCAGAGGGGGCCTCCCTGCTGTTACCCGCTTGCCCTCTCCCCTGCACGGCAGAAGCATGCAGGCAGCTTGTTCCTGTGCAGGTACCTGAGCTTGTCCCTTGACATAAGGAGCCCTCCTGAATCTTTGCTTCGCTTTTTTCTGGGGTAATTGCTAGACACTATCCCCACTGTCAGGATCCCAACCCTCTCCATCTCCTCCAGGTTGCTTCCTGATCCTACAAACTCTTTTTCCACACAGCAGGTTCCTGGAGTACCATCAACCTTCTCTTATACAGCAGGAGAGCAGATGCAACATGCTTCTGCTGTGTGACCCCTCAGGCCTCTTCTCAATCTGCTCCTGGTATCTTCTCTAGTTTTTCTTCTAAAAAAGGCAAAATTTTAAAGATATGGACTTTTCCTCTTTAAAGAATAATACTTAGACTCTTCAAGCAATATATGATATTAAGCATCCATAAAATTCTAACCTGATAGGCTTACTATGTTTACCCCATTTCAGAAAAACACTCTGCACATACTGACTTCAATGAGTATCATCATGCACTGAAAGTATTTGTTCACGTCAGTTCTGTGTGACTTGCGCCACCCGCTCCCAGTGGAAAAAGAAACAGATTAAAAAATTCATTAAGTTTAAAATTGTTCACCTAAACAATTCATAAAATATTTATGAATAATGAATGCTTTTATGGAAGTCAGAATGGAATAGGAAACAATTTATAAGTAGAAAAGAGGTTAAAATGAAATCACAAGGAAGAAGTCAATCAGCCCTCCATAGGAAGGAAAATGTATTATGTTTTGAGTTACAGTTCCAACATCACCAATAATCTTCATTGGAAAATATCTGCAAGATTGGGCATTAGCATGTGTTTGCATACATGTGGGAGAGAAGGTGATAAAATGTTCTTCCCTTTCCTTCCATCACAGCGAACTTTGTTCGGACACTGCCTGCAGGCTTGAGCAGAGGGCAGTGAACACTCAGAGAGCAACACATTAATTTAAAATTAAGATCTTCATCGACACTGAGAACTTCTTAGTACCATCTTATTAACCTGTGAGGTAATTCCACCAGTCAATAAATAAAAATGGAATGTGTCCCTTGGTGTGAGTTGCTTAAAATGGGAGAATTTTCTTTAACTGAGAGTAACATTAGAAAGACTGGATACCAAATACAATTCAGAAACGAGAAAAATATGCTTGAACTCATCTTGGTGGAACTCAACTTTTTCTCCCTTGTGAGCAGTGCAAAACCTGTCTGCTTTTAAATTTTAATTAAATCTTAGATTAGTTATGATCATCTAATCTTTCCTTTTCACCGCAGAGTCTGATCACTATATATAAATATCCAAACTTTAATCTACTTCTGGTCCTCCTAGATTTGACAGTCTAATTAAGTGCTCAACTTTAGCACTTAATATATGAGAAATCCCACTTTATGTTTTGGTAAGATTTTTAGATGAAATTGGTCACTTACCTGTTCTGCTGAAATCTTTCTAAATAATTTTATTGTTTCATCTTTACTACTGAATAATGTGCGTTAAGAATCAACAGATTTCCTTCCTGCATTATGCTACAAAATTTATTTGAAGGCTCAGCCAAGCGTTGATAGTAAAGCATTACTGACATCGTACTGAGTTGTTTTAAAGCCATACCTTCATTATCAAAATTAGTATATAAAAATATGTGAACATACTAAAAAAAATGGTTCTAAAAGTAGCAGTTCACTGTTTATAAAAGCCACTGTGTTTTACTCCCGAGGGAGTGGTGACATAACAATGTGCAAATATCTCTTTGTTATTTCTTGTACATGACCTTGCCCTTCTTCCTCTCGGCTTGTTCCTCAGTTTTCTTCTATTTAGGACTCTGCCCTTCACCTCACTCCAGGTTCCTTGTGACTACTTTTTCTCATTTGAACTTTTGGAAGAGATGACATTCACCTCTTATTCTTGCACCGTCAGCTAATCATCACAGAAAGCTTTTGCAGAAGTCTACTGTCTCTTTGTAGAGAAGTTGTTGCCTTTGTTGGCGTGGCGACCTGGTTCAGGAACGGCACGGCGACCAACCCCAGGCCGCTCGGGCCATCAGCTCGCAGACACCAATGTGGTGGACGGCAAATGGCGTTTATTGACGGGTAGCACAGTATTATATAGCTTAGGTTTACAGCGTCACTTCCGTCTGCTTACACCTATGGGCTAAACGCTACTGGTTATCAGGAGAGGAGGGGGGGGGCCTACCTTTCCGTACAGCACGACATCTTCCGACCGCCAGGCCCTAACTATCCACATTTCCCCCCTCCTTATGCTTAACTAAATAGGTTAATATAAAATATAAAAGTGTTAATACTTAACCTTAAGACTTAAACTTAATATCTGGCCAGACTTAACCTTACTTAACCTTAACTACAATTTAAAAAATGTAAATATTAAAATCTTACAATTACAAAGATAAGGTACCTTAGACAAATGCATTTGTAAATTAGCTAAAATATAATCTTAAAAATTCTATTGTTATTCTTATTCTATATTGTACAGTAGTGTTAAAAGTATATACTATAAACTTGAATAGAAAACATAAGGCACAGTGAACAGGTAGAAGTTAACTTTTAGGGACGATTGAGGATAACACTGGGTAGGTACATTTTTAAAGCAGTTGTTGGTGTTCTACGAACATGATGTTAACTTTCTCTAGCCGACTCTTGACGAATGACACGATCTTGTTCAGTATACAGGGTCCAAAAATTAGTGTCATTACGATCATCGCGATCAGCCCTATCAAGGTGGATATCAGGGTGGTTAACCATGGCGAATGGTTAAACCACGACTCAAACCATCCTTGTTGGGCTTCTTTGTCTCTTTTTCTTTTTTCTAGACCTTCTCTAAGTTTGGCCATGGTATCTCTGACTACTCCGGTGTGATCAGCATAAAAACAGCACTCTTCCCCTAATGCAGCGCAGAGGCCTCCCTGTCGCAAGAAAAGAATATCCATTCCCCTCCTATTTTGTAACACAACTTCTGATAGTGAGGAACTTCCAGGCTTGGACAGAACGTTTGCTGACTTGTTATCTTCTTTTGTCGTCAGGGTGTGCGGGTTATGGGGGTGTCTGATGATCTGGTCCTGTGAACAAAAACTCACAGTTTTCATTAGTTTTATTCTGGCTAGTATGATGCGAACAGACACCTGGATCGGGGTTAGATGCTCTTCCTTCGCGACATGCTTAATCATGTCTGCGATACTCGACCCCACTGATAGTGATCGCAGGATTTATTTGGTTGTCGAATTACACTGCTGATGTAAACATTCTGCTACGACTGGGCCTTTTGCCTCCACAGGCAAGGCTGATGAATCGACCGCTGCTTGGAGATGATCCACAAATGTTGTAAAACTCTCACTCTCACTTTGCTTAATTGTGGACCATGGCGATGGTTTGGCAATGACTCTAGAGGCTATGCGAATAGCTTCTCTGGCCGCACGAGTAGTTGTAATGACTTCATGGGCCCGCAGGCCCTGGGCTTGTGCCTGGGGAGTAATCATTGTGGGATCTGTGCCCATTAACCGCTGCAGGCTGGAGCCATGCAGTGGATGGTCTGCCCCAGTTACTTGGGCCAATTGCCTTGCACAGATGTCCTCCCATTCTTGTTTAAAAACGATCATCCCTGCCCCGTCAAAGATCAATCTACAAGTTTGTTTTATATCGAACAGGAGCATATCGTCTCCCCCGAAGACACCATCTATGAGGGCGGAGACAATGGCAGAATTAAGGCCTTTATCTGCGATTGCCTTAACAATCGCTTGTATATCCTTAGGGTTTATCGGTGTGTGGACCCTCTGTCCCCCGTCCGTCACCCGGACCGGGAACGCTAGTGCGGCCGATGGGGTCCAGTCGGCGCACGTAATCTTTATTTTCCTCCAGTCCGTGAGAGGGATTTCTCCCCCTCGCGGTTTCTCTTTAATTTGGATGGGGATATTTTGGCTCTTGACTTTATTTATCTTTGTTTTCTTCTCTTCTAAACTTAAATTAGTTACGAGCCACTCATCCCCGCTAGTGTTTGACTCGGAGTCGGAACTCGACTGACTGGTTACTTCCGGTCTCCAGTACGTTTTTGCCGAGCTCTGGCCCCCTCCCCTATGGGCGGGCTGCTCCTCCCCCCGCCCGGGCCCGCCCCGCGCTCCGCTCGGCGGGGTGCCCACCTCACAGGCGCATCTTTTGAAATGCACGCGCCGGTTGGCTCTCTGCCCCCCGCTGGCCCCCCTTTCCCCTTCTAGGTCGCTCCTACCGCTCCTCTCCCCCCTGTTCTCCTCCGCCTCCCCTTTGTGTGCACTTGATAACTTTAGCGCTTCCTCCCTGTTATCACCAAAGGAATTTTCATCCCGCCTTTCCCCTTTGTGCTCGGTGCCATCTTGGGGCGCATAGGGCGGTGGTGTGGCCCAGACTTTATCAGACTCTGTTTCTTTCGCGGCGCCCCTAGCCTCCTCAGCTAACCCGCCCCAGAAGGATTTAGCTTGTTTCTCTCCCTCCGTAAGCGGATCGGGGTCCGGGAGTTGAGGGGACGTGTCGCCCTCTTGCTGATTTTTAGGCTCAGCAGAACCGTTATCGTCTGGGGGGTGCGAAGTCTGTGTAGCTGCCCCGATTCCCAATTTTGGGGTAGCTAACAAACAGTTCTTTGCCGCCTTCCAGGTCTCCTGCTCTTGTATAGCTTTTTGCAGGGCCTGCACGACTTTCCCCCACGACTTAAGCTTTTTCCCACAACCCGAGGACATCGTTTCCTCGGCTAACGCTTTAGTGCACTTATCCCACACCTCAGGGTGGAGAATATCCACCGGCTGGTCAATGACCCCAATTTGCAAAAGCCTCGCAACTGCGAGCGTAAAATCTTTGGGCTTACAATCAATTCCCCACTGCTTATGTAATTGCAATACGACCTTCACAAGGGCTTCCATCCTCCTTGTTGGTCCGGGAGCGTCCTCCCCGCCGGGCTGGTCCTGCCGCTTCGGCCGCCGTTCACCCGATTCCAGGCAAGTCTTTCCCGGGTTTCGGCACCACTTGTTGCCTTTGTTGGCGTGGCGACCTGGTTCAGGAACGGCACGGCGACCAACCCCAGGCCGCTCGGGCCATCAGCTCGCAGACACCAATGTGGTGGACGGCAAATGGCGTTTATTGACGGGTAGCACAGTATTATATAGCTTAGGTTTACAGCGTCACTTCCGTCTGCTTACACCTATGGGCTAAACGCTACTGTTTATCAGGAGAGGAGGGGGGGGGCCTACCTTTCCGTACAGCACGACATCTTCCGACCGCCAGGCCCTAACTATCCACAGAAGTAGATCTTTTTCCTTATGGCACTTGGCTCAATGTGTACCTGAGGTAGGTCATCCACATTCTGGTAATGCCAGCACATATTATCTGGGTGGAGATGGTATTTCAAGTGTTCTTAACAACTCTGTTGATAGTAGGCTTAAATTTGCTCTACCAGGGTTGATGCTGACGCTAAAAAATTTTTATGGGGTTGCAAATTTGCAAAATTGTTAATCCTCCAACCCCCTTGCTTCCCCCTTGTTGTGGTTTAACCCCAGCTGGCAGCTCAGCCCCACACAGCTGTTCCCTCACTACTCCCCAGTGGAACGGTGGAGAGAAGTGAAGGGGTAAAAATGAGAAAATTCGTGGTGTCAGATAAAGACAGTTTAATCGGTGAAGCAAAAGCTGCATATGTTAACAAAGCAAGGAATCCATTCACTGCTTCCATCGTCAGGCAGGTGGTCAGCCATCTCCAGGAAAGCAGGACTCCATCACATGTAAAGGTGACTTGGGAAGAAAAACACTATCGCTCTGAACGTCCCCCCTTCTTCTGTTTCCTCCCATTTTATATACTGGGGTCACCTGTCCCGGCTGTGTCCCCTCTCAGCCCCCTGTGCACTCCCAGCCTCCTCACTGGCAGGGTGTCGAGGGAAGCAGAGAAGGCCTTGATGCTGTGTGAGCACTGCTCAGCAGTGACAAAAATATTCCTCAGTTATCAACGCTGTTTTCAGCACAAACCCAAACGTAATTACATACTAGCTACTGTGAAGAAAATTAACTCTAAGCCAAAACCAGCACGTCCCCCATCCCTTCCCATTTTTAATGACAATGAGTCCAAGGACAGGGCTTCAAACACTCTTGCCACCCTGGGTTGACCCTGCCATTGCTGAACTGAAAAAGTGTGCTCAGGTTGTGTGGATGGCATCCATCTCACATGGCCGTGAGTCTACAGTCTCTGTCTACTGTGGCTGTCTTTGTAAACAGGAGAGAAACAGGCGCTTCCAGGGTGTGATTCATCTGTGTAATTTTAGACCTGTAGGATGAAGTGAATCATATCCTAGATTTCACTGACTGTATTGCTTAGCTCTCCATTGACTAGGGAGTCCACGGTTGATTACCTCTGCTGTTTTGGTGGGTCATGTGAATTTTGTCCTTTGTGTCTTACTGAATGCAATATTTAAGTTGAGCCATGTTCCAGGCCCTGCAGAGCAGTGTTTAGAAGAATTAAGTTGTACTTTAAGGATAAGTAACTTCTGGTACAGCTTTAATAGTCTTATACAGAGTGAACAGGCCTGAGAAACAATTTGAAATTCCCAGTGCCAGGGTCGCTGAAAAAAAAAAAATCAACTTTGCTGCAATTTGCCCTGGCCTATACTCTTGCAACATTTTAATTATTTCTCTGAAATCCTCTGGGTACTCGTCAGTTATCCGTGTGGCAGCATAAACTAATCGGTGCTCAAATTCTGACCTTTGTTGAATAGCAGGTGCTTAGGCAATTTCTAATCCTGCCGTGGGTTTTTTTGGCATAAACTTTTTTTGTGCAACTCATGCTAGAATAGATCCTGGATTTATCTTGATCTTCAGTTTGACAGGTCACGGTACAGGCCCTTTCTTCACAACTCATGATATGAACTTACCTTCATTGGAAGGCAGAGCAGCTTTTAGCTTTGAGAATATTCTTGTGCTCTTAAAATTTCTATTATTTTATACTTCGCAAGTTTTCTTTAAACTAGGGACAAGACAAACCTGTTTACATGTCTTTTATTTTCTAGTGACTGCAGGTCACATAGTATTACTTTCCAATTTCCTTAAAACAATACTTTAAAACTATGCTGTAGATCAACTTGGTTCTTTCAGAATATTTAATGTTTTTGTGGGAAAAAAAGCACTATTGTATCTTTATAAATTTCACAAATGCTGTAGTAACAGATCTGTTGGAATAGTGAAACTGCAATATTTTCTCTCTTACAAAGAAAGTAAGTCTGGAATGTCCTTATTTGATACTGTTTCATTGATTTCAAAATACAGCACCCGTCTCTGTGTCTATGTTAGTCACTCTTTGCTAAGGCTACTGAAAGCATCAATTTTTACAATAAAACCTGTTTAGAGGCTTTCACCTCCCTGCTGTTTTACTGAGCAAGTTGCAGCTGAGGGTGGATGATGTTGAGAAGGAAATGGCATTGATGTTCTACTTTTTGTCATACAGGAGTATTTTGGGATGTTTCTCTTTATTTTCATTTTTCTTTTTCAAGGTTGCAAAAAAATTAGTACAAATATACTCAGAAGTACAAATCTAGAACAGTGAAATCAATGCATGCCTGAAAAAAATCCAAATTTTCTGGAGGATTTGTGTTGACACATTGAAAGCCTGGATGAACCAGCTTTTCTGGACCAAGTTTTACAATGGTACAACCATCTAGAGCTTCAGAGATCAAAAAGGCAAGAATTAAGTATCTCAGTTTCCCGCTTGGATGACTGAGCAGTAAACCAACAAGATCTTTGCTTAAAATGAAACTTCTTGAAGAAATGTAACAATATTTGTTCTAGGAAGCAGCATATTATTAAATAAATATGACTTTTTGTTATTGTGCTACCAAGGACTAATGGCATAGACGGTGTCTGCATTAAGAATAAGGTATAAGTGTAATAACTTTCTTTTCACTGATATTATTTTGTCTTTTTTTGAAGATTTTTTAAAATCTCATTTATCTTTTAAGTTTTCCATCTCCATAAATTGTTTCTCAAATGTATCTACATAAAGGTCTGATTATCTGACTGTATGTCCTCTGACAATGATTTTAGGTGAGTTGGTGAGTTATTTTTACAGTTCTAGGTATAAAGATCAGGCCTGATATAGAAACCTGGTGAAAGCTTTTAGAAGAGTCTGAGCATTTATAACCTCTTATAAGAGTTTCCGAAACATCCAACATCACCCTGTGTATAAGCTGCAACTTTAGCAGTGCAATAAAGAGTGAGCAGCAGGTGGAGCATGAATATTGATTTTTGCCCCGCAGGATGTTGAATCCCACAAAGCAGAGCTTAAGCAAAATACAGGAACCTGGAGACTAGTGTCACCAGTCCTGAGATGGGAGAAAATACCCTGAGGCTATTATGCCTGTTATAAATGGTAGTATGGACTTAGACTTTTCTTCCCGGTGGTGCTTGCTGTATTACTCAATACTTTGAATAATGAATCTTATATTGCCCATGTGCTCTTCCAATTTTTGGAGGATTCATCAGATGCCTGTGTCTACTTTTGAAAAAAAAAATTATCAATCTGGGGGACAAGGCGCAATGGGCACAAACTGAAGCATAGGAAGTTCCGTCTGAACATGAGGAAGAACTTCTTCACTCTGAGGGTGACGGAGCACTAGAACAGGCTACCCAGGGAGGTTGTGGAGTCTCCTTCTCTGGAGATATTCAAGATCCACCCAGACGTGGTCCTGTGCAGCCTGCTGCAGGTAACCCTGCTTCGGCAGGAGGGTTGGACTAGATGACCCTCAGAGGTCTCTTCCAACCCCTACCATTCTGTGATTCTGTGAATCACAGACATATAGAGAGTAATCAACAATCAGTCTCCTTACCTGCTTTGCTAGGACTCCAATTAATGGATTGAAGTTAGTATTTTTAGGTTTAGCTCTCATTAAGCACAGTCCATTACTGCACAATTGTTGCTTACATTCTTCAAGATTTGTGAAATGCGCGCTACAGCTCCTATAAATAAGAGATTTAAGGAACTTTAGATCAAATTAAAGTGGACCTTTCATCTCCAGGCTGCAGAATCGCTCAGCTTTCTTTTGCCGAGTTAGTTAGGCAATAAAACGTCAATCATTGCAGAGTCTGTGTACGCTTACAGGCTGTGGTGCTGGAAGGAAGGTAATTTTTATTAGTGTTTTTACTATAGAAGGACCCCATAGAGTGCGTGAGCTATACGTATTTGTTCCGTTAGCATTGGTCTCATACAACACTAGTTAAGGTTACGTGGCTTTTTGTGCCAGTAATTATTTTGTAACTCTAGCTTTAGAATTGTGACAATTAGATTATCAATCTCAGTAATGATTTTCATTAACCTCTGTATCTTTTTGCGTTGTTTACAAGCCAAAGATGAAGGGCCATTGGGACCTTGGCTATTTGCTGCAGTTGTCCACTACTACATCCAGTCCTTCTAATATTGAGCATTGCAAACGTGACCTGCAGTAGGACTGTTCAAAGAGAATCTTTCAGCTGCTCAAATGACACATTTCTGTTTTCCTTCCCTACTTAACACAGGGTGCAGAATAGAATCCAACTTGTTTTCATGTGTTGGCAAAGCGGGGCGAAAACTAAAATACTAATATTACAGCAAAGAAGTCATGACCTATAACAAATTAGGAGGAAAGATGAGCAATAATTGCAGGTAGTCAGCATGGATGGTGTTCCCTTAAAAGTCCTTTATAGACCAGTGAGATTCAGTCTCTCTCTCAAAGTCTGTCTATCAATATTAGACACATTTTTTTTGAATATTGCCTTTTCTCAAGCAGAAAATCCTTATTATTCATAATGACTCTTTAGTTCTCTGAAGAAAATGGTATAGCACATTTCTGGGATGGTTGTTCAGTTTTTCACTAAAATAACTTTTACAATAGCTAATAGTTTCTTCTTTTGGCCAGGGCTTCCAAAGCTTATTATGAACAGCCCTTGGCATCCCTCAGAGGAGCTCGAGTTATTCTGAAGTAGAGCCACAGTTGGAAAAGATTCTGCATTTCCAAAGAAAAACACTGCACTGGTGCCAGAGCCCAGAGAGAGAATGCTTCTCCCCTGCCCACTCCACCAGAGGACAATTTCTCCTTAATTCTAATTACTGCAGCATAGTGTAAATGAAACCTGGACCTAATATTTTATCCTAATGTTTTTTGGCCTATCAGGAGTAAAGGTTAGTTTTCTTAATAATTGAAACTAACTGGTTTCTTTAAGTCACATTTCTAACTGATGAAACGCACACTACTGATACGTTGGATAGGAGACTTGCTCTAGGTTTTCGCAATAACAGGCCATTGGGCAACTGTGCGGCCCTCACTTTTTGTGATATCACATAGACAGTTCCATGATATCTTCTGTTTTCTTACTTTGGCTGGATCACCGCTTATTCTCATTATGAATTTTTCATACATCATGTGTTTGTGCTTTTAATGGAAAAGGAAAACATCAGCACCTTCTGGTTTGGGTAGTGAAACAGATGGACTGATTTCGCTGAAGTGATGACGTTGTGGAAAAGTACAGGAAAGTTTAAGAGCAAAACTGAATCTGCCATGGATCCATTTCAAATTCTGTTTTGGCACCCCAAGATTAACTATGATCCAGCTGTGGAAAGGACCCAATTATATGCCCCTTAATCTTTTGCAAACTGAGTTCCTGGAAGCCGCTTTCCATCTGCCTTGAAATCTGTGTGTTGGCTTATTTTTCACTAAGAAGTGCTACAGCCTCTAAAGATGGACAGGTTTGGGATTCAGAGTGACTATGCCATATGATACATCATTTGACTGTTAGACAAGCTGTTTCTTTAGGGACAATATACTTAGTAGATAATCTAATACGTCCATTTACCCTTTAATTTCTTACATTGCTGTTAATTAGAATCAAATTCTGGCTGCATTGAAACACTGCTGTTGGCCCTGTCTCCCATTGATGTCTTTGGGATCAAGTTTCATTTTTAATGTTCTATAGTGAATTTTTATTACTATAGAAAAAAAAAAAACCTAAGGATTTTTTACTATAGCAAAAGATTGGATTTTTTTTTCCTTTTCTATAGGTTTTTTTTATCTTTCTATATAGAAGCAGTGTCAAGACTTGTGCTTAGGCAGAATTTTATTGGAAGTCTGATATTCGCAGAAAACTGGTGGTGTGATGCTGCCAGAAAAAGCGTGCCAGTGTACTCTAGATGCTGCCCCAAAACAGTCTAGCAGTATCTGGGCTTGCTGTGTCTTCCTTACCTATGTTCTGTATGTCATCATTGCTGTGGGATGTTATTATGGACAAGATGCTGGTTTAAGACACTTCTGGGTTATCCACTAACTCTCTAGAAAGCTGGCTACCTGCAGTAAGCGTAAATTGTAACAGGTGCTCTTCTAAAAGTATTTTAATCAGAGTTTTGCCCTATGAATTTTTGAAGAAGCTGAGCTCACTGAAGAACAGGACTCACTGCTGGCATACTCTGCTTCAGCTCTGCTGAGAGAAATGATGGTGAAAGTGACCTCAACTCACTTGATGGTGTCTGCAGGAGAGTATACATACCTTGACAGAAGGCACCTGCTTATCTCTTTAGGCTGAGGAGAGGAGTGTTAAGGGTCTCTTTCCTGAATTCTCAGAGACCTCAAAAATGTTCCAGGATCCCCTAAAAACAGGTTGTCAGGCAAATAATGCAGAACTCCATTAGTTTGACTGTTTTGTTTTTGTGTTTCCATTGAAGAAGCACGTGCATCTAAATGAGGCAGTAGAAACATGAAGCAGAGTGGTTGGGCTTAATGTTATGATTTATGTAAAAATCACAACTGTCAGAGACTTAAAAGGTTCAGCATCTGCTGTATCACATACTGCCTGCCTCTGCAGAGAGATTCAGGGCAGTGTATTCCAGAAAAACAGCTATAAGATAAAGACACTATTGATGTTAGAATCCTTCCTTTGTGTCTGAGAAGGTTTTACAGTTAAGACTAAAACATCTCTGAGTCCATCAAGGTCTCTGTCCCCTCAGCGCACCATCCCTCCCCCCACCCTGTTTTAAGGCTTTCTCCTGTTTAGTATGATTTTTGTTTGTTTATCTATTGCAGTGAAATCTGAGCGCCTTTTAATTTGAAGTATTTCTGTTCTCTATCTCTGGTAGATAAAGAATTAATGTTATCCTCATTTTACAGACCGCACATAGAAGGACTAAAGGGCTGGGTTCACAGAGATATGTAAATGTTCATATTTGCATTGATTTCAGTAGCAAGTCTCCTACCTATATAAGATGCTTAAATATGTTTTTGGTCACAGACCTTAGTGATTAGCTGAGATTTTACAGGAAATCAGTAGTGGCACAGGGATCTGAACCTTTTAGTGTTCTTTGAGTTCATCTTTTTTGTTGTGTGCTTGCTAGGATTATGTGAAGTCTAAGCCTTCCACTCTCACCAAGCTGGATTTAGCATAATGGGACAGAGGTGGAGAAAGCTGCTTTGATAGCTGTTTGCCTTGGGCATTATAAATCAGAAATTACTTTAAAAAGGTATTTACAAGTGACCTAGTGCTTGCTGGGAGATGGCCACTGCTGTTGGATCAAAAGCTAGAGGAGATACAGCTTCAGGACAGAAGTAAAATCTCTCTACTGTTGAAAGAGTCAGTATCAGAAGAATTGGAGGGGAGCAAGGGGAAGGCACAGAGAAGGTAAAAGTGATAGTTTCTGAATATTTATAACCTCTTTTGTGCTAGTGCACAATTGAAAACAAAGGAGGTGGAGCCTGTTTTCATAATTAAACTCCAATTCTACAGGTCAGAGCATAAGGTGACCAGTTTGTGTTATCTGCTTTTCAGGACAACATATGGTGTGATTGATATTGGCTCTAAGGAGCAGTCCTCATACGGCTGTGATAATGGGGATGTGATATAATATCACTTCTCTAGGGTAAACTATAAATTTAACTTTGGGGAATAATGTGAATACAGTATCAATAAAAAGATATTGTTGCTATTTTCGTCACTTGTGCACTGACTCTCGCAGTATTGGCAATAACATACAGGTCAAAACACCTCCCAAAACGTGATGGAGAACTGTTACTCTGTTCTTCAGTTTCACAAACTGAGAACACAGATCTGATTTTAAAATAAATAAGGTCTCTTCCTCCCACTGTGGTGTAAGGGCTGTTGATAAGGGAACAATGGTTACTTGGATTAATTCTGGAGAGGAATGTAAATACCAAAATGTAAGATAACCGGGTAATTATATTGATTGTTACAGTAAGGGTATTTTCTTCCCCTGCATGAAACAAAATAGTCTTTTCTGTGTTAAATATAAAAAGAAATAATAAAGGAAAGGCTGTGCAAAAAAAAAAAGGTAGAAAAAATAGTAACATAAACGTATAAAAAGCTGCCTATCATCAAATATACAGTCTCTGAGTTCAGGAAGCTAATGCATGATTCAGGCTTACTGATTTAGCTTGAGGTTGTCTTGCTCCTTAAAAATAGCGTCTTATTTAGTCTTTTATATCCTGAAGGATAAAATTAAAGATAATTCAGTGTATCTTTATAGTATTTTCATTTCTGTGGCAAACACAATTGTGAAAAGTGAAGGACTTTTCTTGCATACATGCAGATTAGGCAGATTCTTTTTTTTTTTTTTAGACTATGAACGCAAAATTAAATAAATAAATTCCTAAAAGAATTGTGATTCTTTTAACCAAACTCTGCAGCATTATAGTAGTTCTTAGAAACTCTGCTTGCGGACTTTGTTTTGGTTACTACAGTATGGAATCTGTACAGATAGCTTCTGGAGAACCTATAAGTTAAGAGGCAACAGAATGATGCTTAAAGTGCAGCACAGGGAAACTATGAAACGATATGGGTCCATATACAGACAGTAATTTTGCTATGGCAGGAGCCGTACAGAGATGAGGAAAGGGTGATATGTCTTTGCATGAGCAATTCACTCTGTCAAAACTTGAATACACAGCTTTAGGGAAGAGTATTAGATACCTCAAGTCTGATACATACAAGGGCATTTTTCACAGTTCAGTCGCTTCTGTACTTTCCAAATGATTGGTGAAAGGAAATCAGTAGGTTATACCTGGGGTTTCAGGCTGATTTTTCCTTCGATTGAAAGTTCAGGAGAAAACGGAACTTAGCTGGATATTTTAATGGTGAAAATTCAATACTGCAGCCTCATTACTGTTGTGTTATGGATTCCCTTCATCCGATATCTTGATATTACCACTTACAGCGGTAAAATTGTTTCAGTTTATTAAACTAAGTGTTTAATAATGTTTAGTTGGAGAAAATCAAAACTGCATGCTAATGTCACTGTATTGACAACCCTTCATCCTCGCTGCTGAACTGCCTGTATTTACGTTACCATTCAACGGGAGCTTCTCTAAATGTTTGAGGCTGAAGAAGTAGCAAAGACATTTCTGTCAGGTTGCTGCTGCTTAACTAGACAATTTTGCTTTCAACAAGTCTGCCCAAAAGTTGTACTCTTTAAATAACAGGCTTTACCAGTGACTTGTACGTTATGCCTTGTGGAACATGGTCTCCAGTGTGAGTCTTTCTAAAAATTCAGTACGTAGACATTCAGGATGATTTAAAAAGTCTAATTTTCAGTTCAAAAACTGACAGTATAAAGAAGAGTTTTGGTTGGCCTAAATTCATAACGTGTTTGCACATGTATTTTAGAAATAAAATTTATATGTTGCTAACTAATTGCATGAGGCTTGACTGACAGACTAAAATATTTTTAACTGCAAACCCTAAATCTAATTTAAATCTAATTTCATTTGTTCTAAAGAAACTTGACTGATTAAATGCATTTAATTTCATTGCCACACAATAGATGTGATCTTAGTGCCACATTTTTTTAGCTGACTTTTCCAGGCCAACAGTGGAAGTGAATCCTGCAGTCCTGAAGGGAGACAGAGAGTTATGTAGCCTTCTGAGTAGAAAACTTTAGTGCCTCACCTACAAATAGCAATGACAAAATGTGAAGAATGAGACAGCTTAGTGCCCAATTGCCTTAAAAGCACACCTTGAAACTCACTAAAAGTTATAATCATCGTAAGGGTAAATGTCAAGATAACATCTATCAGAAGAACAAATGTTTTTGAGTGCTGATGGTAAGGATGCAACTCTCTCATCTCTGGACTAGCTTTACTGCAGGTTATCTGAAGTCACTTATCGTCATATGATTTGGGCAGTATGAAAGAAGTTAAAGTTCATAATAGTTTGAGTGATGTATGCTTTGGAGGAAGAGGTAGTATGATTTTTGTAATAGCTGACTTGGAAAATAATGGACAGGTTTCTGATGTGTCAGCCTTTCGTCTAAAGGGCAGGTGTTGAACAGGCATAGGAGCTGCATGGATGTGCCCCTAGATGATGACACATTGCCAAGGCATTTCAGGAATTATGCTTTACTATTTCCCATGAACTAACTGTTTTGTGACTGAGATTTTAGCCTCTGATATTGACAGTCTGTTAGAAGTCTCACGAGTCTTTCTGGGGGAGAAAGAATGTCTCTGTGTGTCAGGTATCACTGAGTCCCCCTCAATTATTTGTTTACTTGATGTGATTTTGTCTGTTGTGTTTTTTTAATGGAGTATTGTAAGGGTGAGCACTGTCAGCCCATTGCATTAGTTCAGCTCAGTCCTTCAAAAATTTTTCAACTTCTTTGCCAATCTGGCAGGAAGACAAGGTCTCAGATACATTCGGTACCTACGAGCTTTGTGAAAATTGGTAGTTGGGTCAACGAGAGATTCCAAAATGAATACCCTTGCAGAGGGAGAGACCGCTCAATGGTTTGGGTGACATCTTTGGGCATTATGCAGATATTTGGAAACCAGCCGCAGGATGCAGGGAGGTACCTGAAAGAGAATGAACGTTTTAGAAGAATGAGAGAAGTAAATAAAGATGAGAAACAGAGATACTGGCGGAGGAGCTGTAGTGACATAAGGAGAACAGAGTGGAATTGTAGAAGAAAGCAGCAGAGAATGCTGAAGGGAGTTGGTGTTTCTGTGGAGGTGGGACATGTACCTGGAGGAATAAAGGCTTCATTAGTCTTTATTCTTGCTTGAAAAGTAACTCATAAAGTAAGCTGTTAAATATATGTTCAGATTCTTACATTCTGAGACAGTTTACTTACCTTTGTAACCGGTACACTGAAGGAAGGGGTTAAAGGGATTTTAATAGAAGTGGCATTACCTAATAGTTGCTGTGCATTTAAAAAACTGATAGTGCTTATCTATTGTCTAAACTAACTGAAGCGGAGAGTCTTGCATCTCCATACAAAGGGGTTAGTTCCTGATAGGGACTGGGAGTCGCCTAGAACCGGTCAAGACCAACCCTGCTGTATGGATGGGAGCCAGAAGAGAACTGAGTTTGCGCAGAAACAAAGGTCAATCAGCGGACACCGTGATGAAGAGGATGGACCTTCATCTTGGGACCCTCAATGACCAACACTAGGAGGCACTGCACAAGCGCAGCTGGGAGGAGACTATGGAAATTACTTCTTGGAACTAATTATAATATGGAAATTATTTTTCAGAACTGATTTTGATATGCAATAAGGATAGATGCATATGTATAGGTGTATTGGGAAATCTAATGTATATGTAATATTTGATTGTATAAACTGAATGTGCTCAGCGCGCACGACTTTGGTGGGACTACCCCCCGTGCTGCCCGGCGCCGAATAAACATACCTACTTTACAATCTTACAGATTGTGGAGTCTTCTTTCCGCATGTCAACACTTTTATAACGTTTCCTCTTACCTCCCTTCTCTCCCAGAGCCATTCCAGTCTTTCTCTGTAAAGATGCTTTCTATTTCTTTAGTCATCCTCGTTGTCTGGTGTTGGGCCTGTTCTTTGTTTTTAGATAAGCAGTGAAAAACTGCTTGTTGTGTTTTAGTCCGGGCATTCAGAGATTTTAAGGTTTTAGGACTAGTAACAGCCTTCCTGTGCTCCTCAGCACTTTTTTATTATCCATAGTTGCACATTGAGAGGCTTTCCATTTATTCCTCCCCTAAAAGAGCAGAAGTAAGTTGGTTCCCAGCAAAGTATAGACATAGATTATTTTTTCCAATGTATACAAATTTGCATTTTTCAGCAGTTAACTTTCCATTTTCTCATAGTTCTACACATCAGCAAGAACCTAATTCTTGATAATGTTCTCTGATTTTACTTAATCTGAGGACATTTGTTAGCCTCTGAGTATATCTGTATGACCTGTCGCACCTCCTTTATAGGCCATTGTTAAATAATCCAAAGATCCTAAGGGACCTTACAGGTAATCAAGAACACTGAAATTTGCATCGTTGCAGGAGGAAAAGGGAATAGTGTTTACTGCTATTTTTAACTTTAATGTTAACATTTTACAGAATACAAATGCTTATTGGGAGCAAGTGAAAAATGTATTGATGGAAACGTTTCAGATGAACGGCAAGAAGGAAATGCTTGCATGTGCCTAACTGTGATTAGACTATTTTTGGTTAATCGTCTCTCGAATTTCCTCTCTGAAAATCAGTCACCCCACCTACAGTCCAAGGAAAAACAGAGGTAGCAAATGTGTGGCAGTCATAACTGAGTGATTGTAAGAAGCGGTGGACACTCTTCCCTCTTCCAAAGCTGCCCAGTTTGTCTTTTATTGCCTTTGCTAAAAGTGTCCTACATGTGGAAACCTCCTGGAAATGATATCGGTTGGAGTTTCCTGACCAGTACAACTGCAGCAGAGATCCACTGTGCCAGTGGGAAAGGAGAATTTAACCCCTATTCATATAGCTCCTTTCTTACTAAATGAAGACGTGCTTTTGAGAAATAGAATACGTTTGACACCGTATTTACCATTCATGTCTACTATGAACAGAATTATTGTATAGACAGACACATTGTTCTCTCATATTAATTTTTTTAAATGCATTTCACTTCTGCTGACAAGCCATTAAAATTCAACATTTAAATGTCACACTTTGGCATGTAATTTGCTGTCATGAAAACAACTATGGATTTATTTTCTGGCGAGATGCTTGTTAAGTATTGAGCAATATGTCAAAACCAAAAACTGTTTGGAAAAAGGAAAAATCCCAAAAAAGAAGAAATCCCAAAAGAGTATGGAATATTAAAAATTGCCTGCACAAACAGGAAGAGATTCAACAGCATTAGTGATTTTTTTTCAATATGGTAAAGGCAATATAATTACTCTGGTGGACTGGAGTTTTGATATAATTCTGAATAGGTCAGACCAATGAAAATGTGAGAGTTAATTACTGAAGCTGAGTTCAGTCAATTCTTGAATGGGAGACCATCGCTGATAAACTGAAGATGCTATACAAAGCTGTTGTTTTGTTGCTGTCCCTTTTTATCTTTTTATCTTTTCTCTTCTTTCTGAGTCTGTTTAAACATTAAACCAATAATCCAGCATGACTCTGAAGAGGAGTGTGCTGTTTCAGGCACAGATGCCACTGTGGAGTACAATGTCTTGATCCCCTCTGGATTTTAAAGATGATAGACACCTTTTGCAAGAAGAAGAATATAAATTTCAATGACTGACACAAACTTAATTTGGACGATTTTCTTTCCTAAATTCCTCCCACACCCGTATAAAATCCATTATACTTATTTAATTGTTGTCCTTATCAGCTGTTCAGTTTTGCTTTATGCTCAGACAGGCACTGTATTCCAGCCCATATAAGGCAGCACATTAATCTCAACTGAAAAAAAAAAGCTATAATTTTCCAGTGCTTTCATACTAAGAGTTGTTCGTAATAGTAATAAAAATTATTTTATGCTTAATGCTTTTGGATTTAGTAATATTTTGAAAATACAGCTAACAGCTTATTTTTCATTTCCACATTATACATGGAAATAGCTTTATTCCTTTCATTTTCTTAACACTAAAATATATATGAAGTGAAACCAAATAGCATATTTGTTATTTCAAAGTATTTTCACTGTAAACTATTTTCCATGATGTGCAATAACATATTTAATAACAGAGAATGTGATTACTTTCTTAGATAAATGTTATATTATCTTCTAGGCTTCTGTAAACTTCCCCCCTCAAGTGATTTCTCATTTTTTTCTCTTCTGTTTTTCTCTTTTATTGGAAGCTATAACCGTATGTGTAGATTTGGTGATGCTACACAACAGATCTTCATGTGAGTAGTACTTTGAAAGATTTTTAGTAACATTTTCTTTCTGTCAGGTTACCCTTTCTTTCAAACAGCCCTTTTATAAATTTTGTTAAAATGTGTGTGTCTAGTGTCAAGAGCATCAGATACAGGCAGGGATGGGCCAGCATTCAAAATTACCTGTCATTGCGAGAGGGAAGTGGTAAAGAACATTATTCTGCTTTGAAAGAAACCTATCTGTGCTAAAGACTATAACAGCTCCTGTATGGAAAAATGGGGAAAGGAATGCACATCTATAAAATTTTTAAGTGCAATTGTGAATTTTATTTTGGGTATAGAATGATTTTTAGAAATAAAATTAATACTATGGCAATGATTATTACAGAAAACTCCCAAATTTGATTTTGCTTTTAAAAGTCCTTCTACACTGTGTTACAGAAATCAAATATTTAACAGAGAACAAAATCTGTCTTGTGTAAGGAAAGATGCCTGTGTTCTGCAGGCTCATCAGCTGTTGGTTGACATGGGGCCCAGGGATTTGGCATTGAGGGCACAAACCTTGTTACTGCAGGTGGAGAGGTAATCATGTAGCTCTACAAAGAAGATATAATTGTTAGAGGAGTTAATGAACAAAGCCTCTTCCCAAGGCCTTATTGGTGTTCTGGTTGCTTTTACAACAAAATTGTGTTGCAGTTCTAACAAGGCTTGTCGTCTTTGAGAACCAAGACTACTGGGGCTGTCTGAATGGAGACAGAGATATGTGAAGGGGAGAAAGTGTCATACTCTGCTTTTAACAAAGGGAGGGAAATGTGATAAAGAAACGGAGAGCTGGAAAGGTGGAAAGCATCCAATCCTCTTCTTAGTCAAACCTCAGGCTCGCCTGGTCGGGATGCCCTGAATGGAGCAGTGACTAGGAAGGGTCTGGCAAGAAGCAGCGGGAGCTGTGTGAAATCTCACAGTGATGGCAATAGGAAATTGGGCCATTAGGTTTATGGGATGAATCCTGCTGGTACGCTTACTCCTGGTTATCCTGCTCAAAGCAGATTAGGGTACTGTCTTAAACCTGGGGGACTTGATGGAAAACTGCTTTATGGCCTCCATTTAAAGGCTGTCAGAGATCAAACCATGCTATGGCAAGTAGAGACAGCATAGTAAGAAATTGCCTAATAGCATAAAGAGCAAATAAGACAGCACAATAAAGTAAATAGCTGTCATTAAGAGTATTCCAATTTACCTTCGCTTTTTTCTGTTCCTATTGAAGAGAGACCCAGTTCAGATTTTTAATCTATTTCTTTTTCCTTCTGCTGTTTATGTGGATTTTGGAAAAGGTTAAACTAGTGCAGGAAGGAGAAAATTCAGTGCACTGTTGTGCTTGCTGTGAACAGTAAATACCATTGAAGAAAAAACACTGTTCAGAACACTCTAAATCAAGTTTCTGTTCTCCTCCCACATCTGATTCCTGATTTTCCTTCCCCATACTGCCATAGAGATGAATACACAAATATTTTTATTAACAAGTCACCAGGTTCAGCTTTCAGTGTGCTCAGACAATTCAAATGAGTGAATCTAGGTAGAAATTGTAATGTTAAAATTTCCCAGATGTTTTTGTCTTTGTTAGAGAAAAAGAGTATGCTTTTATGTCTTTACATCCTGGTTAGGACTGAACAAGATAACTTGGATAAGATTCAGTATAACTGTGTCGGCGTGGTGCCCTTCGTGGGTTAATAAGGCCTCCTAAGCTCTACAGTGCTTTGTTTTGTACACATTATAGCTTTGCCAGTGCCAGCTTAAGTATCTCTAAATATCTCAAATGTTAGTCCATTTGCTGTGTAGATGTACTATTTATGGTCAATTTTAAAATCTCACTTTTTTAGCTTTTTTTTGGCATTAAAAATAATAAACCCTTACCTTAAACTTCTATCAGATTTTCCTCAGATTTTTCACGTATCAGCTTTGTGCTTCCTGTTTATTGTATTTACTTAAGTTTTGATTAATTTAGGTACAGTCATCATTAGAAGCAGAGTGGGTTGTGTGTTATTGCTTAAATAGATTTCTGAACAAGTCCTACATTTATGGACTTCCTGCTGTAAAATGTCTTACGATATGAAAGCCCTATCAAGTTTGATGTTTTCCTTCTCTTTTCACAAAGGAAATATTTTAAGTTTATTGATAATTTACCATGGGAATCTAACCCCTTATGGCAGAATTTAGTCTGTATGCAAGGAACCCTTACAAGGCCAGTATCTTCAAATTCATCGTAAGCATCAGTTGTCTAGTACTTGTCCCTGAGGACTTTTTTTTCATTTGGTGTGATAGTGAATCTACATGCAAGAGCTTTATCTACCTTTTATTTACAAGAACTTTTGTAGGCTTTAACATTTTTGATCCAGTTCCGTATGGACTGTCCAGTTAACAAAACCTGCCTACCAAAATCTACCTTTGCAGCTGGTTTCAGTAGAGAAGCCAGTGCATGAACAGGTCCGAGACTGGATGAAGAACGGAGAGTTCAATGTTTTCCAAATTAATGAATCAATGCTTTTGTATTTTGGCTGAAGTACATAAACCTCCGGCTCCATCTCTGGTAAGTAGATAATTCAAGGTCTAGATGCCCTTTAAAATACCTCTTTATGCCACTCCCAGTGTAAGTGAATGTGCTGGCATGGGGTGCTTCCCCATGAATGCCCTTTAAATGGGAAACGAGGGTAAATTAGCCTTATAGCACCCTGTGCACAAGGAGGGATTTTACCTAGTAGGTTTGAGAGGAAACAATAAAGAGGGCTTGTTTTTTGTTTTTTTTTTTTTTTTTAGAAGAGTGATGAAAAAGAATCTTTGCCACTGAAAAGTATTCTTCTGTCTGTATCTCCAAGGATTATGATGTTATTTCTAGATAATTAATCCAAACCTTTGCACTGTCCATAGTGGATCTGAAGTACTCACCAGGGAGGTGCTCTGATTAGAGGCATAGCCCTTTTACTTTTCACACTGTTCTGCATCCCAAAATACAACCTCTTTCCTCCCATTTACATGGCATTGACTGATAGTTAGTGCTGTCTAAATGCTGCAATTGAGCTGCTTGCTACACTAACAGTTTCCAGGAGTCATAGATTATATTCCCAGGCCTAAAGCTGTTTGCTGCATTCATCACCAATACCATTAAATGGTACTTCATCTAATCTGCCGTAAGGGATACAAGTGAATTTTGTCAAGGTACTCTCAGACAAATGATTGGACAATATATATTATTTCTCCACAGCTATTTATAAATACATTTTAAGGAAAAAAAGGTACTGTGGGAAAACCGATTGGCTTCACAAGAAGTAAAAAATGAACATTGTGTTAGCTGCAAAACATCACATTCATTCAATGGCTGTGCAAGCAATCACGTACTGCCAGCATGGATGTCACATTCAAATTTTATTTCTACACCAATGTGTGGCTAAATGCATGCATGATAATGTCTCTAAGTGCATACACACATAAAATTTCAGTATTTCACAGTCTTAATTCAGAACTAGACACTTTTTTCTTCAGCCGAGAAGTTATTGCTGATTCAGATGGCTGGGACTGAGCAAGACCTTGTTTCTGAAAGGCACAGAGTAACTCCTGTCAGGGCAAAGAATGCCAGCTCCCTTCAGAAGCAGCTTGTCATTTTGCAGGAGGGATCCTCAATGTCTTACACTGAATTATAGAAATCTGTGTCAGGAGAAAAGGCTCTCTTCTCCCATGGGCATGGCAATAAAGTGAATATATCTAAACAAGTTCTTTGAAACATTTCCACAGACTTTTCTGCAAGATCATACATTGTTAGATGAAAGAACTGCTCAATGCCAGGTTTTTTTCAAAGATTTACTAGTAAGATCAAATCAAAAAACCAAATTGCTTTCAGTACAAGATATCATGATTGATCATTTTCTGGCTTATTTTCTATTTTCAGACCTCAATTTTTCAGCTTTAGTAAAGTTCCAAAGAGTAAAGCCTGCATATAAAAGGCAAAGCAGGATTTTGACTTTCTTTTGAAAATCCAATTAGGACATTGAAATTCTTTTTAGGAAACAAAAAGAGAATAATCTTAGACTTCCAAACTAAGAAAACATTATTCCTAAAGGATTTGCTATCCTGTGAAATGGGGATAGGGTAAAAGCCCAAACAGAAATTATTATGTAAGAGAAACGAGTGTATGTGGTTCTGTTTCCTACTGACATTTTTTTAACTGAGGCGAATTTTAGAGGGCTAAGCACATGGGAAGGAAGGGAAGAAATGCAGAGAAACTTAGAGTCTGATATGGATTTAACGTTCACATTAGTCATTGTTTAAAATTATCTTTGAAAATATTTTCTCTGAAATGGATTGTGTGGCTGTCGTATTTGAGTACCCTGTGTATTTACACTGTGATTCACTGGAAAGGCAGTTATGATTCCATTAATACGTTTGGCTGTTTTCTTAAATTTTGAGTAATGTGGCAAAATGTGCCACTTTTTCATCTTAACTTGGAATAAATGGATTAAGGAGTGTCATAATAGCGGTAGTGAGCCAGAGCAAATCGCAGGACAACTGGTTTAGAGTGGAACTAATCAAATATCAGAATTTCTCATCTGTGAGAAATTCTAACATTTGAAAAATGTCATTTTGGGGACTATGGATTGATGTATGGAGGGAAATTTTATCATTCTTAAATAAATTATATATAATTTATTATTTTAGAACTCCCATAGGCTTGATAAGCACCGTCTATTTGAAGGTCCTCAGTGTTTCAGCTCCCATGTATTGAGGAATTTCCAGGGTGGCCTGGGTCTTTGTTGGCAGGTTGGAGCTCCCAGGACTTCTCATATAGCTTTTCTTCCTAGTGAATGGGTAAGAAAGCAGGTTGCTGCGAAATATTTTCCAGAATATTTTCTAAACAGAGCCCCTGTCTCTGAAAAGTTCTAAGCTAACACAAGATTCAAATCACGCCTCCTTTTGAGTAGTTGCTGTTGTCTACTCAAAGCTAACAGCAGTACTGTAAAGCCATGGGCTTTACTTTTCCAACTTTTTTTCTTGGTATGTGGAATTGTTGCATTAGGCATCTTAAAGACCTAAAGATGAAATTTTCTCCAGCAGTGCTGAGGAATTACCCCAGGTACCTTATAACTTCCTGAGAGAAAAATCACTGCTTCAAATGAGATGGAAAGAAGAGACTGTTGTTGGAGTGGGGAGAGAAAGCATTCATGTGAAGGAACATTACACTCTAAATTGTGTTAATATTGGTTAAACTATTTTGTCTGGAAATTGAGCAAAACAGATAACGTCCTGTATGGCTTGGGGATGTCATTAGAAAGAATGATCATACTCTAACATGGCCAGTGATCACCTGGTGATTGCCCTTGTGATTTTCTGGTAAATTTGATGCAGTGCAGTTGGATTTTCAGTGACCTGGGTGTGGGTCGTGTCCCTGCGGTTATTCGCATAGTCAGAGTTATTCTTACAAGGCAGTATTTGACAACAGTGAAAGTAGTGCTGTGAACTACTATGATTACTCTCTACCTTTGATTAGCAGGAGGAATGTTTTTCTGTAACAATATTCAGATATCTATCTGACATTTAGCATCTCATGGTGATATTTTTCACCAGTAAAGAGATTTCATAGTCCACATTAAAACAGCACTGACTCCAAAGTGGTGTTTCATAATCTAAGATACTTAAATTATAAAAAAGATACTTAAGAAAAAATAAAAAATCAGCTGTCATTATTCTTTATGTAAAGTTGTCATGCAGGTACAGTGATTGTGAATTTATTATTTTTTGAAAATCAAGAGAACAACAAGGCTAAATAAGATTAAAATCCTCCATTAATTTACAGTGATTCTGACCAGTCTTATCAGTTTTCCAGTTGAGATGGATAGAATAATGTTCATAACTTTGCAGAGAATAAGACTAATCTTTCTAGATGACGGAGGAAGAGGTAGGTTCTTTTCCATCGGTGCTTTAGCTGCTACTGGAAAAAGTGTTAATTTTTGCAAGAAGAAGGGATCTCCTTGTGTTAAACATGGTACAAACATAAGATGAGAGATTGTTCTTCCACCATTGACTGAATGTAAGAAAACTATATAACAAATAAGTCACAACAGTACTTTTCCAAAAGCCCACAGTCAGTGGTACTACCAGACACATGGCCCAGGTCACTAATACCTGTTCAGTGAACAGCAGTGTCCCTTCTGTTAGTCGCTGTTTGAGATCTCAGTCACACATTTCATAAGAAACCAGCCTGATGACAATCCTGGTTTTGTACTTTCTGCAAGCTAATGTTCCCAGCTAATAACAGGATTCCCCAAAGGATAATTGTCGTGGAGTTCAAGTTGTTAAAACATATGTTTAGGATCGCTGGAGGAAAAATGTAAAGCTTTGAATAATCATTAGGTGATGCTGGCAAAGATCTGTATATGGAGACACCTGTTCTAGTGCAGAAGGTGAGATGATGATGGACAACAGTAAGACAGGACTCTTGAGTAAGGCTGTTTGCTATATGCTTCTTCCTAAGGATGTTGTGAATCATCTCAGCATATACTGACCTCTGATCCTGAAAATCCTCCCAGCTGGTGCTGTGTGCAATTGGTGACTTTAGTGCCATGGAGAACCAGGCTGGATTACTGTGAGTGACTGAGTTACAAAGGGAACTACTTGGTTTGGGTCAAGAATAATAACAACATAGGAGGACATAGCTTCTTAACTGCAAATGGGACTTGGAGAGAAACACTGCTTTTGAGCTGTTCAGTGGAAAAAATTAGGATTACTGTGGGGTGAATTGCTGTGAGTTTACCATTTATGTGACTAAGGTGGATTGCTTTGTACTGTCAGTGCGTGGGAGATGCTGCCGAACCTGAGACTGGCTAGGTGTTGTTGAATAGTTTACCTTTTTTCAATCACTCTGGAATCAATAGACTCTTCAAATATTGTACATATTTAAGTTTCAGTCAAAATGTCAGTAATTATTACAGCTCCTCTTCTGATTATCAGTAGTTTTCTTCTGTTGTCCATTTCCTTTTTGAATGAACCTCTTTGTAGCCATTGTACCAATCAATACTGCAGAGACTTAAAAAAAGGGAAGAGGAACTGAACATAATGCCAGTAATCACAAGGGTTGTTGTATACAAAGGGGATGAAAAATACATCTTTCTCCATGATCCGTGTGATAGAATCCTCCTTTGTGTTTCTCTGCTTTGATCTTGCTGTGAACTGGAGAGTTGGAGGTGAGAAGTTAGTGATAAGCATGCTGAGCTACTGCACACTGACCGTTACCTCAGTGAAGGAAAAGAAAACCAAAAAGGATTTGACCCCAAACTGAAAGATACGTTTTCAGACCTACCCGGCTTTTCTGTTCTGTATTGTTGGGATCATTTCCTACTGAGACAGATACAGCCAGAAAAAAGAACAAATGTTTTCAAATATGTCACACCGCCTTTATTGCTTCTTCTATGTGTTGAGGTGACTGCTTGGAGGAAATTGTTGATAAGTTGAGAAACTTTTACTGGTTTCTTGCTGGGACACATAAGGTTTAGTTCCCCTGATGTCTTTAGTTCAAGGCATTCAGGAAAATAATGCAAAATATAGGGCTATTCAAGGGCACAGAAGGGTGACAACTTCAGAAGAGTAACTGAAGTGAACAAGACTGTAGTCTAGATTTCATAGTGAGAAGTCCTTATAGCACACACAGTATGGTGTGTGCATACTAGACAGTTACATAAAGGCCAGAAGATTTACTATGCAGGGTAAGCACTGTTTATCAAGGGAAAATCTGAGCCACTTAGCACAGAAAAGTCATGGAGAATCAGGGAAATGGAGAAATAAAACCGTATCTAAAAGTTGTAACACTGTGATTTGGAGGCTGCTCTTTAGAGCAGAGTCACACCATGAGCAGAGAAACAAGCAGGGTCTGAGGACAGCACTCTCTTGCACACCTGTGGGAAAGAATCTGCAAGATGGGGTGAACAGAAGACAACAAAATTTCGTTTGTCATAAAAACTGCGATGGGCATTTTGGGCTGAAGGTGTTGGGTAAGCAATGGGACAGAAGGTTATTTCCTGGGAAACGCTTCTTTAACTGGGAGTTAAATGAAAGCCTTACATAGAACCGACATCCCAACCAACCAAATTAAAGGCAATCTGCATGTTAAAGAAGCCAAGAATATAAACAGGGGGGAGGAAGAGATAAGATATTTCAAACACTTTAACAATTACCCTGAAACTAGATTACAGTGGAATCCAGAGAGACATCTTTTATCCTCTGTGGAGCAGCATGAGTAATTTTTGTTTTCATTAAAAGTTTTCATTTTTTTGAACAATGTTACATTTGCATTTTTTTCCCCTAAAAGATAAGAGTTGATTAACAGTGCAGTGAATTTTGCTTCTATTTTCTTACCAAAGTTTGTCTGGAAGTTTTATAGTATCACCTCTTCAGCCGTGTTTGTCTGTTCAAAGGCCAGGTGCTGTGTTCAGATTGAACATCAGGGAGAAGGGTAAAATGTTGAAGGTAATCTTGTGTATTTATGTTTGTGCAGGTTGAGTATTTCCATCTTCCTTTGTCTGTGGTGTAGCTTACAGGAGGCTCAAAGCTGCCCCTGTTTGTGTTCAGGAGAAGACATTTCCCAAGGGACTGGGTGTCAGCTGAGTGCTATCAGAGCACTCCCTACACTGGTTTTGTATCTTTTTTCCTTAATGTGTGCTATCTGAGGAATCTCTGCCAACTGAAAAGAGTGGTAGACCAGAAGAGGATTTGTCAGTCTGAGGTAGTTTTGCATCAGATTGGATGAACCATCCAGTCTGTGTTTTTATTATCTTGGTAACTGACCATTAATTTACTATCTAGAACATAAAAGCTTGCACAAGCTTGGAAATAAGAAGGAACCAAACAGTTTTGATCTCCCCCTTGCTTCCTTTCAACCTCTTCAATCCAATAGAAATCATTTGGGGTTTGAGAACAGGCCAGATAACCGTGCTTGCAGCATTAGCAAATATATCAGGAAGTTGTTGTGACATTATGTACTTTACTGTCCCTTCAGAAATGGAGTTCAAGTGAAGCAAATGTTGGAAAAAGACATATGGCTTATGGGGACAGGTTCACTCTCTAGTGAAAAGTAAAGTTATTAAATGAGCAGTGCCTGCCAATGTTGGCAGGGATATGTCGTCGCTGTAGTTTTTATTTATTATTTAAAAGGCCTCCTGCAGGACTTCTGAATATGGCCTTCAAATGCTAGGCTGTGTACAAACATACAGAGTCAATGCACAAATTATGTATTGTGTTATGAACAGGAAGAATATGATGCTACAAAAAACCTCTCAGAAAAATTGGTAGATACAGTACAAAAAGATCTAACCTTAGTAGACTAGAAAACCCTTTTTTAAAGATTAAAACTACGCTTGTCTAACCTTTTTTGAAGTCAAAGCAGAGAACATTCCTTACTTTTCATGGCAGTTACTATATAAAGTTTGTTGATTAGCAGGAAAAAGCCCAAACAGACAGACAATTGGATTTTTTTTCATCTTCTTAGGAACAGTTTTTCTAAAAATCTGGAATAATTCAGTTAATTTTTTAACAGTTTTAAGAATCTTAGATGGGAAATGTAATTAATTTCTTTACCAAAGTATGGTGTAGCTGCTAGTGCAAAGGAATCCTGACACACAAGACAGCAGGTACTTCAATTAAGAATCTGGCTTATTGCTAACAAGAGTGGGATGTACATATTTATCCTAAGGAGCTCTTACTTACAAATATCCAAAATGTTTTCAGACTAATACACTTTAGTAATACTTGATTCTTCTGAATCTCTGGATAAAGCCAACAGAATGAAAACAAACTTTCAAAAAATTATATGGTTCTGTAGAGATATACTGTCTACAATATTAATGATAGAATATGTTTAATATTTTTAACGGAATAATTCACTGAAACTACTGTGTCTTCCTGGAAAGTAATTTTCAAGCACGCAATAACCATAAGTAAAGGCATGTGGAGGCAACTTTGCAAAAGAATATTGCAAATGGTATCCCACGCAGAAACTTTCCCGGGTTTGGATCTGCAAGACTACAGTGTATGTCCAGTACCGCTGAACGATCACAAGCTAGGCCTGTAGTCACCTACTGGGACATCCAGAATCGCTCTCTTGGCATCAGGCCACAGGAGCTGAGGTGATCAGGTACAGTGATCTGGATATGGCCCTCACACTCTTTGAAAATGTTGCACTTTGTCTTTTTTTTTTTTTTCCTTTTTGTAGCAAATACACAACCCTGTATTTTTTCTGCTCATATTCATTTGACTGTATTTCAACAAAAGATCAGCTGTTCCCTGATATTTTTGTGCCTTGTGGAATGTTTATTTCATTTATCATATATTTATGCTATAAGTTTCTCAGGGTGGGGTGTGGTGGGGGTGAAGGGGAAGAATTCTAGTGTGGAGCATGTATGTAAAAACAACACGATCATATGGTTTGTAGTATACTTTTAAACATGTCGGAAAGGGTTGGCTTTGTACAGGGGAAGCTTCAGCTCTTTTGCAAAGCCAGAACCTTCACTTTCAGTGGAACGAAATGTATCAACAGTGGAAGAAACCGAGTCCTATTTAAAGCTGAAAGCCTACTAAATGGGACAAAACCCCTGCATTTTTAAAGGGGGAAGAAGGGGGGAGAAAGCCATTCATGAGAAGTATAAAATGTAATTTTGTTTTAAAGCTCACTAAAAGCTATATGGGTCATAAAGACAATCAGTCTTTTATTCTTTGAAATAATTCACATTACAACCCTATGTATTACCACCCTTATCACAGAAAAGCCTTTAGATTTGTGTTGGCAGGTAATTACAAATTGATTTCTGGACCCTCATTTTGACAATGGTTTTGAAAACCTTTTCTTTTTTTTCCCCTTTTTAAAAGCCTCTTATGATTTCTCCTGCATCATACTGAAGAAGTACTGTCATGATGAGCTGGCCAGGTGTACTAACCACTTATACAAAAGACCCATAGAGTACAAGACCCAAAATATTCTGGAAATTAACTGTGAAATGCCACAGGTAACTGCAGTATACTCAATTTACTTCTATCTTCATCTTTCATATCATTCAAACACAAAATAATTTTACAAATAGATGGTCATTTAACAAATTTGCCTGCTGTAGATGACCCTGCTTCAGCAGGAGGGTTGGACAATGACCCACGGAGGTCCCTTCTATCCCCTACCATTCTGTGATTCTGTGAAATGGGTAACCTAAAAATTTACAGCCTGCAGCTTGCTCCTTTCACTAGCATACCAAATCCTTATGTTTCCTTATGTTTCTTCAGCATTTAACACTGTCAAAAACTCTTCAGGAACCCAAAGGCTTAACCCGTTATTGCTTGTATTTACCCTTACAGGGTCTGTCTGTCTCCGAAGATGCCTTTGAGTGATTGCCAAAGTCTTGGGCTGAAATTTGAGTTTGTAATCTAATAGCTGTTTTACAGTTAGTAACCAAGTTTAGAGTGATAATCCCTGCCTTTAGGAGTCTACAGTTTAAAACTCAGTGTGTTAAAGCTGAGAAACACATTTAGGTAAAGTTGATGAGTAGGAAGGGAGAAGATGAGTAACAAAAATAACTAGATATCTTGGCATAGATTTGCTGTGTGCACAATCTACAGTCAATTGGTGACAGCAAGCACGGTAATCACTACTCATCACCTGCTTAGCTGGGCTATTTTTGAAGTATAGCTGAATTGCAGCAGTAGTGGGTTTTTCTAATTGTTTATTATTCCAGAGAATTAAATAACATTATCTCAGCATTTGGGACACATCTAAAGGATTTACAGCGCTAAGAATATCCTAGGCACGCAGGTACGTGAAGTAGCCTGTACGACATGCAGTAAACACTGGCATAGAGTTACTGGAGGCTAAATTGAAATTTTTTAGTATTATAGACTTTATTGATTTGGTTTTGAGTCGTTTTCCTTTCTACCACAGACTTCATGTATTATTAAAATATTTGCAGAACATCAAGTATGACACCATGTTTCTTAGGTTTCTTTTTCTTTCAGGGGAAAAAAATAATCTCTCAGATATGTGGGAATGGTGACCATTAGCTTTAGCTAATAACCCGTGTGCATGACTTTAAAGTACAATTTTTTTTTCTACCACTTCCAGGAGGGTGTAATTTGTAACAGTATTAAGAAAAGCATATGAAGTGCCACAGTCTTCAATAATCTGTAACTCTCAAGGCAGGATACGTTTTGATCTTGCTTCTTGATGAGCTTCAACATAAACTGAATGCTAAAAAATTTACTGTTCTTTTCTTGTTTTTTTTTTTTCTATGTATTTATAAGTAATTTCTTCCATTATTGATTTCACCTTCCTTTTACATTTCAACATTCTGTATCCCTAGTCTCCTTTGGCTAAGAAAACATTCCACTTCAAAACAAAATAGAAAAAAAAAAATCATTCTTTAAAATGACCAGTGGAATACATAAAACTATATGAAATAAAAATAATAACCCCCCTAACTTTTTGCGTAATTAAAATAATTCAGCAAAGCAGTATGGAGCAGGTTGAGAGACACTTTTCTCAGGGGCGGATCCTTAGCTGGAATTGATTCTCAGTGTTCCTTTTATTTTAGTGGGTATTTAACAATTTGTACAGCTTGGAATCTGCATCTTCATTTCCTCCCTTTTTAATCATATCTGTCAGTTTTTTCTGTCCTCTGTTCTTTCCAGTGCCAGAATGTGTGAGTTTCTGTGTATGTTTATGTATGTATGAAAGATACTTGCTGTAAGCAGTCTTTATTTTTTCTGGACAAGGCAGTTTAGGATTTTTCTGGAGTATCACTGATTTGTCTCCATGAAGATGTTGCTGTCCTATTGCCAACATGAACTGCTGCTAGAGATGTACCAGCAAAAGGCAGGAAATTATGCCGTCATTTAAAGTATTTAAAATCAGGGAAAGAAATATGAGACAATGATTGAGGAAAGGGGGAAAAGGCAATTAGGAATATGTTCTTCCCTTATGCTTCAAATGAGATCAGAAAAGAGATGTTGTAAGTGACATGGCTTTTTTTTTTTTAACTAAAGAATACCATTTGAAATGAACAGGATTCATATTTTGTGAAATAAGTTATGTGTGTTCTGCTGTGGTAATGTATCAGAGGAGGAGGGATCATATATACTGCCTAATCCTGCTCAAGCCACTCCGTCTCTCAGTCAGAGGGAAGACAGCAGTAGAGCTCAGGCTGTGCAGAGTGATATTCTTTTGGACCAGTTTCTACGGTCTGGTGATGAAAATGCAAAGATTCATTTCTTCCCTGTAAAGCCAATGCTCAGACAATATTGCAGAACAAACCTTTCCTTGCACAAAGGTTATTTTGTCTCTGGAGCATTCCCTTTTTCACTGAAAGGCATTGTAGACTAAAATTTCTCCGAGAGTTCATGACACCTTGAGAGCCTTCCTTTCAGAGACAAGCTGTATAATAATAATGTGGTGACAGAAAAATCGAGGAGAGGTGGCTTTCTCTGATGGAGAATTTGCCTTTAATTCTACCCTGAAGAGATTGCAATGGAGCACCAACCTTTGTTCTTACTGTAGTGCTTCACTGCTATACCAACCATTTGTTAAATGGGAAGTAATTGAGGTTGAAAAAGAATTGAATGAATAAAGCTTTTGGCAGGGAAGGGGAGGAGGCAAAGTATGGGTTAAAGGTTATTCCTTTCAGAAATTTCATAAAATGAGAGGTAATGTGGCTTTTGAGCTAGAATTGTTGGTGCCTCTGGAGGGGGCTTGCGGAAGAGAGGGAGGAAAGCAGGTTAGGGGGAGGGAGACCAAACCTGTGGAAGCACAATGAGAATTATAAACTAGCATCAAATATTCAGCTCTGTGGCTTCTGATTGATTATATTACAAATTTCACCCTGAGATGTGTAGCCTCAGTCATGTCTCTTGGTGAATGGAGAGCAAAGGAGGAGGAACTGAGGAGGATTCAGAAGTAGTAATGTAGATGCCCCTTAGAAGCTTTCTTATCCAAGAAATCTTGTAGCTTTACTGTAAATTGCATTTACTGCTTCCAGAGGAATGAATGGACTGCACATTTCTGCGCTTTCCTGAATTCTGGCATTCTGGTAATTTGAAAACAATGAAGATGTTTTTTTTTTTCTGTTATGAACTTGTGTCTGCCTTATAAATGCTTATAAATATCTCAAGGGTGGGTGTCAGGAGGATGGGGCCAAACTCTTTTCAGTAGTGCCCAGCAACAGGACAAGGGGCAACGGGCATAACCTGAAGCATAGGAAGTTTCGTCTGAACAGAAGGAAGAACTTCTTCACTCTGAGGGTGACAGAACACTGGAACAGGCTGCCCAGGCAGGCTGTGGAGTCTCCCTCTCTGGAGATATTCAAGATCCACCCAGATGTGGTCCTGTGAAGCCTACTGTAGGTGACCCTGCTTTGGCAGGAGGGTTGGACTAGATGACCCACAGAGGTCCCTTCCAACACCTACCATGCTGGGATTCTGTGAAAACATTTTCCCTTCTGCTTTCCTCCCCTCCCCAAAGAAAAAAAAGTCTGTCATGAAAGTTAATCTTACGTTATTTTGGGCCTGGGAACTCTAGGGACAGGCAGAAAGGATTTGTATCCTTGGCAAAGCCTGTGCTGAATAAAATATCACCATTATGGAAACATTAATGTACATCCATCTGTATTGTGCTTTCCATACTATATTGCAGTTATGTGAAATTTTTTATTAATTCTTGTCTTTGTGGTCCAAATGTGTACAAGCATGCATTCCTTATTATGTGCAGCTTTTTTTTTTTGTTCTTCTAATGCACGTTGAATAGTGCAAAGCACAAGGGCTAAGGATTTTTGCTCAAAAGAAATTGATCACTGGTTTTGACTCGTGCAGGTTGCTTTATACATGGCCATTACATTTCTTCATAGTGAAGCCCATCACTTGCTATGCCTTGGAAAGTCTGGCTTTGCATAATTTTTAATATATGAGTACTGCTCCTTATTTGGATAGAAGGATGCTTTCTACTCCTAAAGTAATAATGAGTCTTAAGTAAGATTGTTTTTACTGAAATTCCTTAGGGATAGATGCTGACTCAATTCTCATCCACAACTTTGTCAATAAGTTGGAAATACACATATAGTAGCTGCCAGTAAAAAAACTTCTGGATGACTGCTAGACTATTGGAATTGTGAGTAGTAATTAACTCCTACCAGAGAAGTTAGGATGATTGCCAACACGGGCCTTTCAAAAAAATGCGTAAGGAGATTTCAGACTGGGAGTTGCAATGAGGATACTTGTTCCATTGAGGACTTGTACTTGAGAAAGGTGTTAGGGTCATACCAGACAAGCAGCTCATCGGGGCTTTCTACAAGAGCTGGGGCAAAGAAGGCTAATGTGGATCTTGGATATACAGATTAGAATAGCAACTTAGGGAAAGGGAAGTGATTTTTTTCTAGATATTGCATTAGTCAGGCAGCTACTGGAATATCTTGTTCGGTTTTGTGTCCACATTTGTTTAAATTATGACAGCAAATTGAAGAAGGTAAACGAATGGGCCAGAAAAATAATTTTGAGAGAATGCCTGATAGTGAGAAACTTAGAACTCCATCTGTTCTGCTTTTCTCAGAGAAAGAGACTATTTGTTTACAGTGCAGAAGGACCTTAATGTGTCAAAAATATTGGTTACCAGAAACCTCTCTAATCTAGCAGAGAAAGACAAGACTTGGCTGAAGTAGGCTGGAAGCTGAATCCCGATGGTTTCAAATGGGAAAGTAGAAATAAATAAACAAACAACAAAAGAAGCAACCCTAATCACAGAGTAATAGTTCATGAAAAATGAAAGTCAAGATACAGTTTTTTTCCAGCTTGAATAAGGCAGCCCTCAGCACAGCGTCACTATTGCCAAATTTGCTAAATAAATGAAGAAAGGAAGTGCAAAGGATTATTCTGTTTTGAGAGAATATCATCACCAGTAAATCTTGAGAATATCTAGCCTCAAATTTTGAATCTCGCAGTGATTAGTCATAGTACCAGACTAGCAGCCGCTAGCACTATATGTAATATAATATACTATATATAGTATAATATATAATATAGTATAATATATATATTATAAGATAATACTTCGTTGTTTTGTAAAAGCAGTACTATAACAACCAGAATGAACAACTTACTCCATGCTATTGCAGCTTTGCTACTGTCGTCAGAAGGAGATCGCCTTTGGATTTAAGCAATTGGGACTGTTTGGGAAGACTGTACTCTTGCAAGGGGGCTAGTGCTCCAGCTTGCGTCCAACACTACAGCTTCATCCAGGGAAACAGGAGGGACTAATGGCTCCTGCGATATCTGCAAGATACTGAACTGAAGGTTACCTTAGTGCAACTTGGACTGCCAAATTAACAGAAACATTTTCTTAATGTGTAGTGTTGAGGAGTCCCTACTTCACCTCACAGTCAACACGAACCTTTGTGCGGGTCCCGCCGGCCAGTTATGGGCCCGCTTGAAAAGCCTCTGTGCAGGAGCTTGAGCAGCCAAAGCCGGCCATCGCTTCCCACTGCTTCTAGCAAGGCTGAGCTCAGAGGAACTATTAATAAAATAAAGTTACGTATCATTTGCAGCAGAAATAATTTTTAATATTCAGGTTAGCAGATAGATATAAAAAGTGTTAATCCTGTAAGTAATGCGTTACAATTAGAAATCATCATTAATTAAACACACTCATTTACAGAATGAGGTATTTTCTTTGTGACACATCCGGGTGTTCTCTTTGGTTATATTTTTATTACTTGCAATTACAATTTATTACTTTCTATAAAAATGAAAATTTTCAGGCAGCCTATGTTAAATGAATGATTCAATAATTTAAAACTGAGTATTTGTTATCTTTGAGGACTGCAAAAATGAATTGCACATTGTTGAATTCAAAATGCCAGTCTTGTGAATAAGTCAGTCCCTGGGGAAGCTGTGAGCTGCACTGTCACAAAGAGAGAAGGGGAGAGGTTGCAGGGTACAGATATTTACTTCTTTTATATTTATGGCCTGATAGTCAGAGAGGCTGAGCATCTGAAGATTCAACTGAAGTGAATCGGGTGGAAGGTGCTTCCTAAAAATCAAATCTTCATATATATGTTTGCAGTTGACTGGAGGGAAAGAAAAGTTAAAGCAGAGAAACATGGGAAGGGAAAAGACTCAGGCATGAGAGGAGTCGGAGTTGTGTGAAGTTAAACGTGGGCTGCTTTTTCATATCTCAAGAGATCAGAGAGATTCCCTTTTTGTCTGAGTAGAAAGTTTCATGCAGGTTTTGGAGAGAAAGAACCTGCTCTCCTGGGACAAAGTCAGTGCCAGGGATGCTGTTTGGCAGCCTGGGCTTCACCCTGTTTGTACGACTTTTACTCCTTCTGCAGGAGGTTTAGATGCTTTAGCACCCTTAGCGGTGGCAGGCACTATACAGATGTAGGGTACTGCATTGTTAGTGTCAGTATCACTTCAGTTACTCGTTTACAGTCACTGCCCTGCCATTCTTGATTTTAGGAGGTAGGTTAAATGGAACGCATATAGCACATGGAGCAGCTTTGTTGAATTCAGTGTAAACAGGATCAGTTCCTGTGTAATTTCTGCAAATTCATTTTGTTGCAGTTGTTTTTTTCTCAAACCCTTGAGCTGTCTCAAAACATTACAAAACAGATTCTTTGTTGTTAAGCTTCATGTAAAAATCAACAAAACAAATTTCATATAATAGGCAATCATGAGGATGTTTTAGAACCATGATACATCAGCTATTAATTTCTGGTGACTGAAACACATATGTATTTAATCTCTCTGTTCTTTCTCACTTCAGAATTACATATTCAGGATTTTTACTTTGATCTTTAAGAAAAAAGGAAAGCTGAGGCTGTTGGTAAGGTCTGGGAAGGTAGGAAAACTAATTGAGGGGCTTGAATATGAAAACTAGCCTTGTGTCTCCACCTTTGTCTAGAAGAGGAAGTGAGAAGATTTTTATCGTGCATGGATACTGTTGTCTCCTTTGTGGAAACAGAATAAATATCCTGCCTGAATTCTTAAAAAATAAACCCCAAATAACTTCAGTGTTATCTGAAAAATGTACTCTATTCCTTTTTCAAATTAGTAATTTCTGCTATGCATGGCATCTCCTGCCATTCACTACCTTAATTGAAACTGTAATAATCGATGCCACCCTTATATATTTATTTCTTGTAGAAATAGTTTACACAGAGCCACAGATTCAGTAGATAAAAATAGCGTTCTGGTCATGGGCTTCTCTCCTTGACTCGCTGCAATGGTAAAAGTGATTTCCTGTTAAACAGGCAGCCCGGGACTGCAGGTGCACGTGCATGAAGCTTCTGATTTACAGGTTAGCACCCTGAACTCCAGTTTAATTCAGTGGGAGCTTTAGCACTAATAAACTAAAGTCAAGTATGTGTTTGGACATATTTTATATACTGTGTGACAGGTTCTGATTGCTTTCATTGTTGGATAAACTCTAGCCTGCATTTTTTTTCGCCTTACTAAGTATTTTGTGGTGTTTCTCATGTTTATATAAACTATTAGGAAAAAAAACACAAAAGCAATTCCCCTTCCCCCAAAGCTCCTACCCTTGTTCTATAGGTGTTTTAGCCTTTGCTTTAAAGCAAGCGATAGCAGAAGGTACAGAATATTTTTGAAACTGGTTCAGCAGTGTTTATTAATGATGCATCAGACTTGGCGAAGTGGCACAGGTTTACTGTGTTGTGACCAAGCTCAGAAATTGCTTAGAGAGTTCTGCCTGTTTTCAGTGGTGCAGATCTTGGAGTCATAAAAAATTCCTGAGACATCAGTGTTTATGGTAATTAGGTTAAACAGTGTATGGGAGGCAATCAAGTGGTCACATGCATGAGTGAACTGATAGACAGAAGATATAATATCACTGTCCAAGTAAGAAAAATGCCAGGACAATTAATGAGCAGGAGTTGCACACCAAGAGGTCTCATTATTACCCGGTACTGTATCATATTCTCTGTGTGTGTTATACACAATAGTTATGATTAATAAAAATAATAATAAAAAACCCCTTCTGGGGACTGCATGTCAAGCATTCAGAAGGTAGACAAACATATTTCTGGCATTTCCTATGCTACCTTCATTCAGCATCTTTGTGCCTGTGTGTTATAATGCAGTGTCTGATTATATGATCGCATACTATTTTCTTCCACATAATCCCAGCATCGTTTACTGCTTGAGGAGAACCTATTCCTTGGATCACCTGGGATATGAAATAGCTCCATTTGCAAGCTGATAGTTTAAACTCTTAGCAATCCAGACATGCCTACATAACGACCAAGCTTATCTAAGGTCTTCTGTCTCAGGAAATAAATTAACCCATTCGATCCCAATAGCTAACCATGAAATAAAAGAGAAATCAAGTCACACGTGATTTTTGTTTAAAAGCACAGCAGTTATTTACTGATTTTCTACAGCCTGAAGTCTCACTAATCCCTTAAATATTTATCGTCAGTAGGGTGTGAGCATGAATGAGTAGGATGTTGTCATAAATGCATTGCTGTCTATTTTGTTTCTTTTGAAAACTGTAGTTTTTATTTATCATTATGAAGAAGGAATAATTCCATGTCAGACTTGGACTGCTGTATGGGATACAGGAGCACGACTGCCTTCCTTGGGAATGTGTTAAATCAAAGCAGGGTGTATTCCTGAAACAAGATTTTTAATAGGAAATTTAAGTGGTTTTGAAACCCTGGTTACTGTGAATATTGGAGGGAAGCAAAGTGTTACTGTATCTACTTCTGAGCTGTATTTTGAGAGAGAGTCTGCATGAGTCGTCAAAGGTGCCTGCGTGAGATGTGACCTTTTCAGTTCGTATTTATTCTGTCTTCCCAAATACACACCGTAGCTGTACAGTGCCTGTCAACATTACATGTGGTGAAACTGGTTCTCTGAAGGGAAGAGTTCTCTTTTAATCCTGAAATATTCCCCTTCTGAAGCTGGCCCTGAAAAAGAGAAAAACACCGTGAAGAAAATTGTAAGAAGGAGAGGAAGAAATATGTTTAAACCTTCTTTTCCAAAATCCTTCCCCCGTTACCTCAAACTTGTCCTTGTGATCTATTCTTTGTTATTTCACTTTGTTCTTCTGAGGGATTTTTTAATAAATGAATTGCAAGTGTCCCATCTCCAGTAACACACACTGCATTTGTACTATGTTGTATGTCCACTGTGTAGTGCACCTCCCTTCCCGGAAGCGTCTCAGCTATAGCACCTGGTTATTGCTGCCTGTGCTGATCATGGAAGAAGACATCAAAACATCTTCAGCCTTTCCAACCCTTTTGGTGTCTCTTCCTAACCTGCAAGGCTCTAATCATAGCCCTTAAGCTCTTGCTGGGATTGGGTGTCTACAGCAGGGTGACCATAGAGGCATCAGAGCCATGGACAAGAAATAATGGAATGTATATTAAACCCATTGAAAACATGGAAAATATTCTGTGGTGTAACCCTAGCTACCTGATCAGTGTGCCACTCTATTTCAGCATTATGGGTGAAAACCTTTGTGACATACATTGGTTTGGTGAAGAATTGTCTAAAAGCTGAATTCAATAGCTTTGTCCTTTCTGAATTAAATGGGGCATTCCCCACTCGATCCGCAATTAAAAAAAAATAACCATGAAGTGTAAATGCAGGATGCGACATTCTGTGAAGCAAATAGTTAGGATTGCATTGGTTTCCATTATGAACAGGAACATTTTGGAAACTAGCTTTTAACAAATGTTGGTCAGTAGTGTGAAAACATATTACAATTATCTGAATGCCTGAAAGGGGATCATAGCAGACAGTCTGATTTGTGTCACTGCAGTTTCTCAAATCTTTCCATTACATCAGGCTATCAAAATCTCCAACTGTGCAGTTGGTCTTTATGGTAGTATGCCCTTCCTAAACCCCCACTGCGAAAACCGTTGTCCTCGGGTGGGCTGGATCTCATCTTGTCTAGAGCAGCCTCATCTATCTTACTGCTTCGCACTGCTACGGGCAGGGTGGAACAGCTCTGAGCACAACTGAACTCTGATCAAGGCCTTTGGGCAGTCTTACAATGTTTCCAATAAACCATGATAAACTGACCAGCTGCTCTTTCATGTCCTCTCATTGCACTGTATGTCTTGTTTGAAATGGGAGGAAGAAAGTATTTTATAGATTGTATATTTTGGCAGTGAAACAAAAATAGCCTCCAGACCCCTCAGGTAGCAAGTATGAGTGATGGGAAATCAGCTGGCAGGGGTTAAGCTTGTGGATGGCTGGGGGAGCCACACGAGTGCTGGGGGAAGAAGGGACCATAGAGGAGTACAAGTTCTTGGTCTTGTGATTGCAGAACACATCCTCTACAGTATGGTGCCTAAAGGAGGGCCAGAACCCTTTTTTGCTCTTCACAAATGTCACCGGAGAGCAGGGAAACCAATGTACAAGCTAAAATTTACAACCCACATGACTTTGGTCTCTTTATTTCTCTTTTATTCATCCATGAAAGAGTGACAATTGACCATCTGAAACTTCCTTCATAGTCCTCATGGGCGTGCTTCAAATGGGATGTTGGTGCAGATAAGTAAGTGGCAACATCTGTACATTCGATGCTCTGCGGGGCCACATCGTTCTTTGCTTTGCATGGGCTTCATGCTGTTGTGGCTATGTGGGGTGGAAATTAGACTGCTCTTATTTTCTCATGTATGAATCAGCAGATAGTCCTGTTTTTTGTCTCTCATTGAACAACTGGAAAAAATAAATAAGATTGAAAGTAAACATTCCCAAATTTCTTTTTTGTGTTCTGACTTTCTGCAAAAATTTCTGCAGGTCTAACAGCTGTATAATGTATAAATCATTATAAACAAGGCTTGAAAGGAACCTCACTGTTTATACTATAGCTTCCCTGCCCTTTAGCAGTGATGAAAACTGAAAATACCAGTGCATCTTGAATTCAAAGCAGAAAAAAAAAAATAGATGAGAGATCATAAAGGGGTAACGCGGTTCAGCTAGACTCAGCGTTTGGAATATTAAGCAGATTTGACCCATGCTGAGAAGAGTCTGAAGAGCAAATTCTTCTCAGCACCATCTCTTATGTCAGGACCCTGATTAACAAAGACATTTAAATAATGTCACTGCACTTCATACAATTTGAGCCTATTTTCTCTTTTGTATAGCTTGGGAATGTAATTTTTTTTTTTACTTGCCATATTTGACCCCTGTCTCCTAATAGTGGCAGGCAATGATACTTTGAATTATTATGCTGAATATAAATTTAAGCTTCAAAACTAACAAAGCTTTTGTTCTTATCCTGATGAAAGTACAGTTTTGCAGTTGCTTTAAATGTTATAGCTCTAAGCCTGCCATTGCTACTTCTACTAAGGATTTCTCAGTGAATTCATTAGAAGTGTCTGTTTTCATAGCCTTGCTTGTACAAATAAGAAGCAGGGATTTGAAAGTTCAGCAAGTATCTTGCTGTGCTTAAGCTGCAGCAATGTTACATATGCTGAACCTGTTTTTAAGCTACTACTAAGGAATAATGTAAGCTGAACTGTGAATTCCCTCATTAGAGGTTTAATTCTCTAAGGCTAAAACTAAGGCTAAATTTTGATATTTGTTAACAGAATCCTGTGTGAATTAATATTTTCCAGTGGACACGCAGAATTTTGAAAGAACAATTCTAGAGAGATAAAGGTAAGGAAAAGCCACATGTGTTTTCCAGGCATGTGAAAATAATTTCAAGGGTCAGTGGCTTCGTAGTTGGAATTAACAACATGGTAACAGAAAGAGGAAGAGAAGGCGACGGCAGTTCCATTTTTCTGTCTAATGCAGAGAACAGTGGTATTCAGAGAATGTCCCTAATGAAATAATCATGTTTCTAGAAATATTGGCTGTTTCTCTCCATTATATGGATTTTGAATTTTTTTTTAAACCTTCTTAGTTAGATCTGGTTCTACACGGAGAAGGGATAGAGGAGAAATGAATGAACTAAACCTGTTCGGTCTTTGTCAAGCTATATCTAGCAATTCAGGGCACGCAAACTTCCCATGATGATAATTTCAGCTTTCAAGTGGTTTTCTACCTTTCTGTTTTTGGGAGAATGGAAATGAAACTACTGTTCATTTGACTGATATTTGACTGATATTTGACTTCTGAAAATGGAAATGATTTTAGTGAGACCCTGTTCTTCACTTACTGAGTATCTAAATCAGTGTTTGCCCAAAGTCTCTGTGCTACGTTTCGGGGTGGTCTGAACTGTAGTGAGTGACTGCCAACTGTCCAGATGGAAACTCTAAATCAGGCAGAAGATGAATGTGGGATTGCCTCTGCGAAAAGTAACATTTCTCAATTGTTTTGCAGATTAGGGACCTGTCAAGTTTCATCTCTGTCATACAACCCTAAACGTTTTGTAGGCAGATACAGGGAGTTATATAGATGCATAGATACAATGAAGAACATGAGGTGGCTAAACATATTCTTACTTAATAGAAAATTGTATCTTATTTAGATTTCTTTGTAGTCCATATCGTGAACAGGTTGTGTTTCTTCCCTCAAGCCTCATTCTAAGCCCTTAATTCATTGCACTCGGAGAACATTAAAAATTCCCCCAAATTATTCCAGGTCAAGGCTATGAGCTATAGTTGTGTGGGATTAGAACCACAAAGTCTGAGAAGACAGTTACAGAGAATCATTTGTTGCCTCCATTAGCTTCTCACTTTGCTGTCACATAGTGAGAGAGGGTTGGTGACAGGGAAGCTTCCCAGCACCTCAACACCTGGCTTTCAGTGGTTTTCAAACAGGGGGGCTGGAGTCTTTCCTTTTATCAATCGAGCTGTCTTCAGGGTTGGTGGTTGAAATGAAAAACTCTTTGCGTTACACATCTGGAAATTTAGTAAAATACATGACACCTTTGCCAATATTTAGTGGCTGCCACGTAACCTGCCTCTCCTGCAAAGATCCAAAATATTCTGCTATTGTTAAATTAAAATAACAATTTAACAAAGCATAAAGGAATTAGAGAAAAAGAAGTGGTATGTGTTTAAGCATATTTTATAAGCTTTACAAATCACTGCATGTAGGCAACAAACCCAAATCTAAACTGTAAGAGCAGTGGGTTTATCTTTTATTTAGAATAAAACAATGCAGTAGTGTAATAATCACATTTTCTAAAGTCTCACAGAGCACAATAAACCTCTTCACACCAACTACAACATACGGTCCCTAGGGATTTTACTGAACAGAATAAAATTGCTGATTTATGTTATTCATCCTACCTATGTGTCTATCAAATATTAGTATAAAAAGTGGGAAAGGATTAGAACTACTTTTTTGTGTGAATGTGCTTCATTTAACTTAGAAATAAAAAGCAGCAAAGTATCTTATAAACTTTTTTCCCTCAGTTTTCCTGGATGTGTTCTTGAGGCGACATTTTTTGGTTATCATTGAGGCAGTGTTTTTTTGTTTGCTTTTTAACTATTACCATTTCAAAGCCATTTTTTCATTCTGAGGCAATTAGCAGCCTGGCAGCAGTCACTAGATGGAGGCTAATTTTTATTTTTTTTTACTGTGGTGAATATTCTAGCAATAAACAGAAGATCTTGATTTGAATCAATGTTTTTTTCCATTTCACTTTATATTTTATCAATGAATATCACCCCAAGATTTGATCTACCATTAAAATGTCATTTCTATGACAAACTCTGCCAGGTATTTTCTGTTTAATTAACATGGTCAGCACCACTTGGGAGTGAAACAATAGTAGGTTTTGTTAAAAAGAAGAGAAATTCTGGTCCTGGTTAGTGAGGGAAGTGCACTGAAGATAGGCATGGGTCAAGTCAGGAGAACCACCCTTCCAGTTTGTCCCCCGAAGGAAAGACGCTTAGAAAACGAGCGTGCGAGGGCTGCTGCGTCCCTGACTCTCTGGGGCTGGGGGGTATGTATTCCTTCCACTGTGCTGAAAGCCTATCCCCTCAAGGGAATTCCCTTAAATGAGGAATCCACCATGGGCAAAAAGATGATATAGCTGCAGCTCTGACGTAGAAACATGTTGTTATACTAGAGCCAGTTGACGTGCTCTTGAAGAACACTATTTGCTGTACAATTCAGAGCCCTCAATAGACTACTCCATACTCTTTTAAACCGGGGCTGTTGCAGAACCAGCCATGCTGGACATTGCAATGCTTTCCTTGGAAAAGCATTTGGGTTGCGCTGTGTCAGGTGTGGCAGCAAATCTGGACTGTGCTGCTTAGCAGAGAAGCTTTGCTTTTTGGAGGCAGGCATCCCACCGACACCAAGGAGACGGTTCCACAATTCACTGGCGGCACGCAAGAATTTAGAGGAGATATGAAATTGTTTACTGTGCTGCTTAGTTTTTGTGTTTTATTTCTCTGACAACTTCAAGATATAAGAAAAGAATCAGAATTATTCTTCTGTAAATGAAGTATACACACATAGGAAACACAAATAAATATTATAGCACATGATATTGCCTGGTATTATGCCAGAATAGTTTCAAAATTTTGTTAGCTAGTATTAGGTGTCATAACTTTATATTTTTACTTTTTCTTTATGTTGACATTTATTTCAAAAGGCACTTAATGTGATATTTAAAACATTTCAAAAGCAACTGATTGGTTTTGGGTAGCATATGGAAGATCTCTGCAAAATATGCCAATGCAGAATGGAAGTAAGTTTTGTAGTAGCATATCTCACACAGCTTACAATGAAAGTCTAGAAAAGCAATAGACAAGCTTTTCTGTTTGTATTTAACTTTTGCATTTAGAGTAACTTTTCCTTTCATTCTTCAGTGCTTCTGGTACATTGCATGTGTTAACTCTCTGTGTGTTTCTGAACAGGTTTTTAGAATTCGGACTCAGATCCAAACACGTGAATTCTTCAAGGGCAAAAGGCAGCAACACTTGTCATTGATTCTGCCAAGCATTTAAGAAGAAGTGACATTTACCAGGGCTTGTTTTGAAGATCTATAAATGCAATATAGATTTGGCAAGAATAGCTGCTTCAATAAAAGTTGTGCTGTAACATGTAAGCATGGGCTTTACCACCAGCAGATTCACTAGCACTTTGTCATCCAAGTAAAAATAAATATTCAATAAACAATTTATTAGGGATGTGAGTTCACTTCTGCTTCATTCCACTTGGAAAGACTTGACATCTGTTGCCTACCTAGTGTTATTAAGGACACAATGAAACGAAGACAAATTAATTGTGGAACTGTCAAAACTATGTCAGGGAAACTTTCCTTGGCTAACAAAAATAATGCAAAGAGTAACAGGAGAAGGGATGCATCTTGCCTGTATACATGAAGGTCTTTGGTATAGTAGCGAGGGATAACTGAATCATAATACCTGATTAGAAGCTCTTCTTTCATGGGCCTGATTTCTGCTTTAGCAAAAGTACTTTGCATTGCTCAGGTGGCATTTGAAGAATTAACTAACATTAAATAGGGTTTACAACCATTAGGATCCTCATTTCGACTACCAGATTTGTGTGACATGACATTAATATGAATGATAACAGGATTAATAAAATTATGTGTGGCTTCTTATTCCTGTTAGTAATGCAAGGCCAGGTAGCATGGGGAGAATGAGAAAGGGTCTATTTTGGCTTTGTGAGTACAGTAGTTCTGTGAGTTCCCATTCAGGAGCATTTTCTTGCACCCATTCATCCAACCACATTCTGCAAATCTCCATGCCATCAAAGGCTACAGAAAGAATCAGGATAAAACTTGTGCTGGGTAACTGACTGGCTAAACTTCAACAGTAGTGCTGGAGAGAAAGGTGTGCTGTTGAGGGTTTTTCCGCACAGAATAGCCCCCACAAAATAACCTGCTCAGTGTCCTGGAGAACCATAGTGCCATGCCATTGTGTCAGGTACCTCTGGGGGAAACCTGAGTGGCATTCACATCCACTGACAGCAGCATGGGAGGTGCTTCAGCAGCAGGGATGCCTGCTTCTTATTTAGCCTTGGCTGTAAAGTGGGATCACGGATTAACAGAAAACACCACGCACACACGCAGAATGTATATGAACATCACAGTCAACGTGACAGATTTTTTTTCTAAATACAGAATGGAAGAGGAAAGACAGACTTAATCTTTTTTGACAACATATCAATGTGGCATAGGAGTATCTTTTCTGTAATTTTGGAAATCTTGACCAATTTCTGTGTACTTTTAAGCAAACTTGATGATAAAAAATTATCTTTCTGAGAAACACTGAAGACATTTAGCTTTTAAAAATGTAGAAGATTCAAGGGCATACTTTGGTACTGCATATAGCAAAATGGATCAAACTTTACTAACTGCTAAACATAAAGTACAGAAGCTACACTGCTATTTGGCTGTCAGGACAGACTTCTTCAGTTTTGAACCTTTTGTCATTTAGCTAAGAAGTAACTGATAGAAGAGAATATTTTCTTTTATATGTCATATCATGTAAGTCTAAAAAAATCTATATCTATAAATATATTTTATCTTATATATAGACGTAAAACTAAATGGTTACTAGGAACAGCAAATTAACAATGAGTTGTTGGATTTGCAATGCCCTGTGTTTCCATTTGTTGTAGTAAACAAAACAAGTTAATCCCAGGTTCTAGTTCGGTCCTTGCAACAAATATTCTGAAAATGTAAAATAAAATGATTGTTTCTCTAGAAAAAAGAAAATATTTTTTCTGTGTGTAAGTGCTAACACTGTGTGAGGTACTGTGAATAGGGAATACCAAAAGAAGGCCAGATATGTGGCATGTAAATGGAAGCAGCACAACATTTTCAATAATTTTTGACTCATTGCTCTTTCCTTTCCAAGATTTGTGCCTTTGGGGCCATGATAGCAAACATTTTCTAGGTAGGTTGCCTTGCTGGGCTACAGATTTTGGGAAATGCACTGCGAGCATTTTGGAGTAAGAAAAGGGCAATTCTTCATGTTTTTGTTCTTGTACTGGGAGCAGCTAAGGAGAAGCATATGGAGCTCTTGGACACCTTAGCTCTCATGTACCTTTATAGGGACATTTGCTCCTAATTTCATTACTAAGGAACAGAAATCTGGTCATTGAAACAGAGATCTTACCTTAAATAACAATATACTTGTAAAATAAATGGCTTTTTAACTTTTTGTCTTTTGTGGTGAATTAGCTTAAACTGCTGTTAGAACAATCAGATTGATTGCTGCAGGTTTCATCTATCATGGCTGTTATAAATGGAGCGGTAAAGGTGCTGATAATTCAGGCTGCATTACGTTTTCCAGTGTTATTTATATGTCTATTGGAATAGTGTACAGATGAAGAGAATAATCAATGTTCCCTTCTTACTACATTTATGCCTCTCTTAAAAAGAATTAATATGCAGGTTTTGTTTTCTTAACATGGGAGAAAAATGCATGTGGCATTTAACCGGGATACCCCGAGGAAGTGGAAAATAAGCACATGAATGTTGCACCACATCAAAAGTATGGTAATAGGTAGCAGGCGATTATCTAGAAATATATCACTATTTTTTAAAGCTGGGAGCCACCGATCAGAAGACTTATTTTCTGTAACAATACTAAGTGAAAGAGAGAAAAATCAGCTACACCAATAATGTTTTTGAAAAGCTTTAACATTATTGCCCGTTCACTTCGGTGTTCGCTCTAAAGGAGGTTTACTGCTGATGGACAAATTTCTGGAATGAATGGTATTTTTGAAAACACGTTCACTTCCTTGATATTAGTTGCTAGTTCTCACAATGTAGAAATACACTGAAGTTAGGGGAAAGAAAGTAACTAACTGCCTCTTAGTTAATGACACATTTCAGTAGCTGCTGGTGGACTCTGTTTTTGTCACTGTTTCTTGTTTATCCCAGCCCAGTTGTACAATATTCGAACGGCTCATAAAATGCAGTACAACTTTAACCCCTGACATTGTGGGGTTTTATATCCATGTTGCAGGTAAAGAAGTCAGTTTGTGTCACGTTGCGAGTGGAAGGGCAGATTCAAATGAAGGCAAAGGCGCTTTTGGTCCCCCCTCCTGGTGCTCACTCTTTCTCCTGTGGTTCGGCATGCAGGTCCAGGCTCCACCTCACACTGCGGTCTTTCCCCAGGGAAAGTTGTCTCTAGCTCAGGTTGAGCATGGTGGGTACAGCAGTTCTGCGCAGTTAATATTAGACCTTGGGGCATGAAGTTAGTGGAGCCATTTCAGAATATTCAGACTTTAGCAGAGTGTAGAACATGCAAAGATAAAATTGCTCCCAAGAATGATAGGAATCTCATATCCTCCTATATGTTTTATTTCAATGTTCCGTCATCATGACATGTTTTGAGCCATTTTGTTAATGTCAGAGTTTTCAGTAAATGACATTTAAGCCTAGCATCTCTTGATGGTTATGAGCAAAAAATGATAAAGCTTTTTGACTGAAGTGAGGTGTTATGAATGGACATCTGCTGCAACTGTGCTCACAATGACTCACATTTTAGGGGCTTTGAGTTCATATCTGATTGTTCCAGCTCTTCCAGTGCAAATATTTTAATTCATCAACAATCTTGCCAAAAACTACTTCAGAGATTCAAAAAAGCTCCAGTTTTTAGTAGCATTGTGATACATTGTGGCAAAATTGAATCACAGCTCATAGCATGGCATATTTTAAGTATTCAGAGAGATCTAGCCCAGAAGGCGGTAAAGAAACTAGAAAAAACTAGAAATCAGAGTGTACGCAGCTGACAAAGCATCAATGTGAATCTGTGAATCAGCATTACATAAATTGTCCAAAAATGTTATTAAAGCTCACTGAGGTATAAATTCTATGAAACAAGGGAGGGAAAATGAATACCAGGTAGGAAATCATATCCATCAGAGCTTCTCTCACTAAATCCTTTTCATTGTTGACTAAAAAAAAGTCAGATAATCCCATTTTTACCCATGGACACCAGCTAAATACCTGGGCAGACACTGTACCTTAGCTGGCACACGGTACAGTAATTTGTTAGTTGTAATTGGCTAATAAATTAGAGCCCTGAGATGCAAAGACTAAAAACGTTTCAATGAAAAAATGTCATGCAATGAACAGTAAAGTGCATTGCATCCTCTGTTGCAGTTGTTGGAAGGTCAAATTCCAAAAAACTTTATATGCCCAAGAGAATAAAAAAAAGGATAATTCAAATACTCCTCCGGCTGAAAATGGTACATTGTCTTTCAGCGTTGCACAAATTCACAGTGTGTGTTTTCGGTACATGGGGTGAATTCAAAATGAAACCTGAGGAGCACTAATCAGGATTTTGTGGGAACAGAGTGACCTGCAGATTGTTCATCTTTGCTTCAGGCAAAATGACTTGGCTAAAGTACTTCCCTGGAAAACTCCCGGCTTTCAGCCACCAAAATCTTTACAAGGTTCCTAAGGGAACCCTAACTTCTGCAACTTCTGTGCTTTTATTAATATTAATAGCAAAAATAACAATTATTGTTACAATTGTTGTTATTGCTGTAGAGAAAGCCTGTAAAAATGCATGCAATATACAGCCACTTCCTGGAGGAATTTACAGTCCAAGAGAAGCTGCTTAGTAGTGGAAAAGGGAGGATATGGTTCCACACAAACTATATAGAGACTTTCTGCCTATCATTGAAAATCATTCAATAACCTTTTTTTCTACTTTAATTCGCGTTGGTCTTGGTGCGGGACAGGGCATGATAAGTAGGAGACCAAAGGCCCTTGCTGGAGAAAACGTTTCAAGCGTGTTGAATTTCCCTGTGTGGTTCACTGTGAATACCCTGTAGAAGCCTTTGCTCTGATTCATTCTCACGTTCCCTCTGTACTGCTGATACCACGGTCTGTACGTCTCTCTTAAAGACTCACGTTCAGAACCAAATGCGGAGATGCATCAACACCTGCAGCCGTTACTGTACTGCCCAGTTTGACACTGCTGTACGTTGACTTTGCTTGTGCAATTGGAAGCACTGCTTGGACAGCCAAAAATTGTTTTTTCACAAACATCAGTGAGAGTTCAGCAGTTACATAAAATGGGAGTGAAAACTGCTATGCAGAACTGAAAGAACTTTTAAAAATACATGAGGAACTGTAGATCTGGGATGAATTTGCTAGAATTAGTGTAACCTGTATATCCACTTAGTTTTCTGTACTTATTTAAGTGCCAGGAAATTTGTGACCAGTTCTGCCTTGTTACAGGTGATGTTTTAATTCCCAGACTGAAGGCACTTCCAAAGTTCTTTCCCAGGAACTACATTTTCATGACAAGAAGTCTGTCATCCTACTGTTGGTAGGATTCTTTCATGAAATGAGATAGATATAATGAAATGAAAAGGAAGACCTTCTGAATTTATGTACATTGTTAACTACTATTTGGACAATATCTCCATTCTTAGCACTGTACAGTCCAGCATTACAACCAATTTCTGTGTACTAAAGAGATCCTGCGTTGTGAGATGAATAAATGAAAGTTTAGAGCAGTGTAAGACATCTCAGAAATGAATAATAAGATAGAAAAGGAAGGAGAAGTGAACAGAAAAAAGGAAAGATATTTTGACAGAAAATGAACTATCGCCACTTCTTATTCTAAAAGGAGATTGTAGAGGATTAATGTTGTAAAGAGAGCTGTTCTGCAGTGTGGAACTAACGTCGGGCTTTTTGGGTTAAAGCTGGAATAGTCACGTGCACTTTGGTGTGATAGGCAACTAACATCAGTAGGTTCAAAGCTTGATGAAACAAGTAAAGTGGTCTCATCTTTATTTTAGTGTCACTATTTTAGGTGCATGTGAATATTTCCTCATGTTCATGAAAACTCCTTGGCTGACAACACTGAGGACATGTCTGCGTAGTCCAGGGGCAGAAGGAAATGGAGGAATAGAAGGTGCGCGTTTACTCACCATATATTGGATTTAATTGGGTTTTTATAAATATGTCACAGCTTAGACACTGACAGACAGCCATTCAATTTAAAGATATAATTTACCATGAGTTAAACTGAGGTTGAACATTAGTATAGAGTTGTAACCACACAAGAAGCCCCCTTCTGCATATCTTCCTTCCTAAAAAACATTTCTGTGAAGGGAACCATCTGCTTTCAAGGTTGAGGGTCATCAATCTGTGAAAAGGATTATATGACATGGGGAATAGCAGAGGATTTATCTCAAGGATTTGGAAAGTCTTTTTCGTGTATGCATTCTGTTCTAGTCTTTGGAAAGTAGCCTATTCTAATTGGAAGTTAGGTTATATATTTTGCATTATCATATTATTCTTTTATTACTATCAGCTCCTGTGGCCAAAAAAATCTTCTGTAACGCTTAAAAACTTTCTCTTGTATAAACCAATTATTTGTAGCTGTCTACAAAAGCTGAAATAAAGGTGAGGAAACATAGCATAGAGAGTCCTGTGAGATTATTTTATAATCTCCTTGGCAAATGAAGCACTCATTTGGCTTTTTCAAATAATACACATTCAAAAATACTGAAGAGAAAAGCCTTTCCTCCACCTTCTGGGATAGTTACTTAGAGTAAATTAAAATCAGGGCTGTAAGAAGATCATGCTGGTAACTTAATTCTATGGAGATTATCACTTTTATGTATAATAAAACAATATATGAAAATTTGAAACCATAATCCTTAGGCAGCCCTTTCATCTGTGCATTTGAATGGAAGTTCTTTGCCTGTGAGTATGAGTGAATTGCTGTTGAATGCAGTGACTGAAATTCTTGCATATTATAGAGAAGATGCTACTGAAAGCTCCAAAAGAGGGCAACAAACTCACCAATGCAAAGCTGGTACTCGGCACTGCTGCCAGGGAATGCAGTGGAAAAGGGAAGGAGACAACAAAAGCACCTGAGGATTTCCAGGAGAGGATGAGCATAGTTCCTGTTGAAAAGGATTGAACAAGAGTGGTGATGACTGCTTATAAGTTCAAGTCGTTTCTCCAAATACAGTCTGTACCAGATTTTCTTTTCACCTAGAAGATAATCAATGTTTGACCAGAGGGGAAAAAAAAAAATACAATACGTTATCATGGAAGTGTAGCTCAAAACTGTCTTGCCAGATTTTGTTCTGATTTTGTAGAAACCACCTTTAGTCACAATTTTCAGAGTAAATGGATATTCCGTGCCAAAGATATAGGGGAATTACAATTTTGTGATGCACCAGTTTATATGAAAAAATGGTAGTGATCTTAACTGCGCAGAGGTGGGTTTAACTTCTCTATTACTATTTTTGCCATTCATCCGCCATTGCAAGTTGTATTGCAAAATTGCTTTCAGAAGTTGTTCTAGTTTTCTTTTATTGTAACAGGAAACATCAGGATTTCATCTTTTGACTGCATTCTTAGTTAGAAAATAGGGCAATTGAAAGAATGAATTTTGTTATACGCAGAGCAACCTCAGCATTGAAGCTGCAATTTTGACTTAGCCAGTACTGAAAAATGTGAACATTACTGGCTACGTCCTTGAGCTCTGAAAAGGGAAGTCTGGGATGAGAACAAGTGCAGGTCCTCTAGAGAATGTGGAAAGGCAATCTGCAGAGAGGCACATCTATACGTTGACCTGTCTGTTGTGAAAATAGAGAAGAAAGCAAATCATTCCCAATTCTTCAGACGTTCTGACAGCTAAAGTAGGCATTAGCAATTTGCAACACATGGCATGGGGGATGAAAGTCTCTGAGCTCTACAACTGAGAGTTTCCTGGCTGAAATGAAGTAGCAGTTGAAGTTAGCTCAGAGAAAAACCTATTTTATCATCCACTGTGCGGGGATGAAATAGATAACTTTACCAAAGAGCAGGGAAAAAAATAATGTCACATCTCAAAAATAGTAACTTGTTCTGGCTTCAAGTCTGAATACTTCTGAGGTTTTTTGGTCTTTATATGAGGATTTTCCTGACAAAGAAGGATCAGGTTTTAGTATATAGGCTTCTGCTAATATATAATAATCTCCTGTTGCTCTCAATGGTCTTAGTACCTAAAAATCATTTTGATGGCAATATATTGATGAAGAAGTAGTCATTTTGGAATTTGATTGGCACAAGAGCTGGAAGATTCTCCCGGTGTTATCCTGCCAGACGCAGGTTTGGCTGGGCTTGCCCACAGCCTCAGCCAGGCTTGTCAGAAAAAGGGCTGGGAGTGTGAGCAGGAAGATTTGCATGGTCAAATCTTCAGGCAATGAGAGCTGTTGTTATTTTAAAGGACTTAAACTGGGCTCTACTGATTTACACCAGAATGCCTTTGCAATGTTAAAAAGCTGTTGTTTTTTTTTGCACAGGCCTTTTGAGGGGGTGAAGATTATTTATACGAATAATTCTGAACTAGAATAAGTAGAGATGGAGAAGTAGCAGATGAATGTTTTCAACAGTTGCTAATATAATTTACATGCATTGAAGATGTAGTCAGGTATATTTGGAGAGACATCAGATTTCTCTGACATAAAAAGTAGAGTCAAAACTACTGGAAAATATGCCATTACTTAGAAAAAATTGAACAGCTGAGAGAATAAAATATATATTTGAATTTTGATTATCTTTCAATATTTCTGTGTAATTGATATAGCAGCAAAGCCAATTAAATAAGTGAAAAGTGAAATTATATGATAAACATGAAAACGATTTTGACTTTACTTTTGGAGACAGAAGCTAACACTATCTTCACCAGTGTGAATCTGTGAAAACTGTTTTCTTCACTATTTAGCTCTGCTTGCTTTTGATTTGATTTCAATTAATAAAATAATTCTTAGACATATAGTCCCTGTTGACATAGTCATTGTTAAGTGTTGAACATAATGGAGACATAGACAATAATAATTTCATTATTATTTCTGTAGTTGTGGGTAATAATAATAATAAAGTCTGTCTGGAAAGAAAAGATCCACGGAGATACCTGATGACAATAAGGAAAGACGGTGTCTCATTTGGAGGAAATTCATTGATTTTCACATGCAGCTTGTGTTTAATGAAGTTATTGTCTTGTCTTCACTGTCTCTACGCTAGCATTCCCTTTTCACACACATTTAGATTATGGAGTTTCAATTAAAATAAAAAAAGAAATAAACCTTGGGCTCTGACACGAGTGAAAAGTGCTACTTTTTGTGGGGAAAATTTGTACCAATGACTATTTTTCATGGGGTCTCACTACTATCAATGCTCTTCAACCAAGAGCAATTTTTTATCTGCTGCTGCTGTTGTCATAGTATTTGCGTCACTCCAGCGTCTACCGGACTCCTTCTCTCTTTCCTTGGTATTGTCCGTCTGTGGGAATTCACTTCTGGGAGACGCAGGTCCTGGGCAGACCTGCAGCAGGGGGGATGGTTAATCAGGGGTTGGGCGTCCTCCCGAACCGTTCCCCGTTAGTGACATGGAAGTAATGTGTGTACAAGAGCACTGCTGTGATCCTGCTCAGCCAGTGGAGATAAATTGTAATAATTGGGTGGTGGGGCAGGAGCCGGGACTAGGTGTGACGGCAGAGACAAAGGGAACAGGAAATCGCCATATGGCATCATATGCTCCTTCTCGACCTTAATTCTGATTGCAGCTGTCAGCGTGGCATTACGGTTCTTGAATGTGCTGTTTTATTGAGCTCGGTGGGGGGGAGAGATTTTTTTGAAACTAAAACAATGCTGGAAAATGATTGGCATAAGGTTAACTCTAGACACGTTGCAGTTTCTGAGACAGTCGCATAAGAAACAGCAATATTAACTTATCAATGAGGGAATTTTTGAATTAGTTAAAATTTGCATTTTTCATCCATCTTGTTCTAACTCTTATGTGAGTTAGAAGGGCTAGGAGATAGAATTGAGAGGACATATTCGCTTAACTCTAGTTTCTTATGCTCTGTAACAAGTATTCTGTGTTTGTTTCATTTGTTTACTCTCCTTTAATGCCACGGTTCTTTTGCAGTATGAAGGATGGTATACTTGCACTGGTTTGAAATGCATTAGGAGAAAATGTCCAAAGGGTGCTGCAGGAGAAAGAAAATATACTGAACTTAACAAAAGATACACTGTTATCATGACCAGTGAGGAATGGGATTGCAATGGTTTCTTAGGCTCTTTTACTGAAAACATTGTTTTGTGGAAGCATGAAAGATACCTATTGACCCCTCTGCCTACAGCCACCTACATTGCTCAGGGCTGAGATGTATTTCCTGCCTGTATGCAGGTACCACAGATGAACTTTTCATGCTTTGAGTTGAACAGAACTCTTCAGAGTTATTCTGTGTATTTTTCTTCAAAGTTTATGTTATTTATTGTATATTCTTTTGCCTTTAATAGGGCTAGCATTGGCTTAGAGTTACAAAGTGAAACTGTAGTGATTTTGGAGACATAGTTCAGAAGTTGCTAGTTTTATGGCTATGATAATGATTTTAATATGTACGTATTTTAGCTGAATATTTTTGTTGCACATTCTTATAAACTTGAATTCTGTCTTAGTTTTTTCTCCTGCAGGAATTTATAAAACAAACAGAAATGTGTAGTGTGACGCAAAAGAGAAGTAAACTCAAACACACTTATATACATAAAAACTTTCATGTAAAAATCATTTTAATAATACTACGCCAAAACAATTGTAGGTGCACGGTGACTCATTTTTGTGTATTCACATAAGAACATGCTCTGAGCAGCCTTAGATTGAGATTTGTGAAATTATTTTAATCGATCTACTTACATGGCAGGTTTGAAAAGGTGAGATTTGCATTTGAAAAGGATGAATCAGAACTAAAAATATATTAGAGATTCTTCCCCCTCCCAAGGGTCGGGAGTCATGTACTGTAACCATTAACAATTAACGTGATTCAGGTGAAGTGCTTTCTCCATAGACTTAAGTACCATTTTATTTAAGAAAAGGAGAAAGAAGGAGCCGAAGTGGAGTGTCAGGGAGGTGTCAGACAGCTTTTGTGTTT